>NC_041391.1:289361890-289365599 GCF_002162155.2 Triticum dicoccoides
ATTGGCTAGTTGGCCGAAGGGCGGTTGAATTTAGGATTTGGTGGGATTTTTTTTTGGGGGGGGGGAAGGATTTTTGCGCGGTGGGCAGGGGGAGTTTGGCGCATGGTCGGTTTCTCCAAGTTCTGTCCCACGTGTCAGTGAAGAGGCAAGCCAAAGCGCGTTCCATTTGTGTGAGCCATGTGCAGGACCGAACGTGTGTGGGGTGCAATGCAACCGCGACAGGGGTGCGTGAGTGTATCACCTTTTTTCCTTTTAAACTAGGTGCTTCGCCCCCTCAAACAAAACTTGGTGTTTCGCACCATCCATCGAACTACTACTAGTAATCTGGTAATCCTGACTAAAACGGCACGGCTGGGTCTTTTCCCGAGCGATATGCTGGGAGGTTGGCTTAGTTGGTTTTTTAGGACGAGTAATGATACACCTACGTAATCCCAGTTACCTAATTAACGTAATGTGAAACGTGTGATCTGTTGATTGAAGATTGGGGGCAGGGAGGGGCCCACCACCATGAAAATCAGGGGAGGAGAGCGGGAGGCAATTTACGTTAACCCTTTCGTAGGTTCCCGTAGATGTAGAAAGATGTGAAATGCGTGAATGTGTGGACGTACTATTGGAGTGCCTAAGATAAATTGTGTATGTATAAACTGTCGGATATCAGGTTCCGGCAAAACCCTTAAGGTACAAACTCTGGGGTGCGCGCGAAGATCTTCCCCCTACCGATCCACGTCCCAACGCCTCGCTGTGAACCTAAGCTACACGATGAACAACATGAGGGACACAAGGTTTATACTAGTTCGGGCCACCGTTGTGGTGTAATACCCTACTCTAGTGTGTGGTGTGGTGGATTGCCTCTGGGGCTGATGATGGACAGTACAGAGGAAGAACAGCCTCGCGAAAGGTGTTCTTGGGCTGGTGCGATGTTCTACTTGGGTGGATTCGATCGTCTCTCGGTGAGATCTGGATGATCTGTCCCTAGGCTCTGGATCCCCCTCCCTCTACTGTGGTGGTGGCTATCTCTATTTATAGAGGCCCTGGTCCTCTTCCCAAATATTGAGAGGGAAGGGAGCCAACAACGACCATTTTGAAGGGGAACAACTACTACAAGTTATCCTGACTAAAGTTGGTCTTCGACTGCCAAAGGCACTGGCGATGACGCCGTCTTGGGCTCCGCCGTGACCTACGTCCTGCCGCTCTACTGGTCTTGGTCTTGTTGCACCGATATGGTAACCTTTGCTTGATGCCTCGGGACTCCGCGTCTGCGCTTGCCCCCTTTGCACCAAAGAGGAAACGAGGACACTGCACAGGCTGGTGCACGCCTGGCGCCCGCCTGGTCTCGATCATCATGGCTTGCTTCATGAGCACCTCATGAGGTACCCCTGCCTTGATCTCTTCGCCTCCTCACGAGCTTGCCTAGCGAGGCCGCCCCTGAGGAAGCCTTGCGTCGTCCGCCCCGCGAGGCTTGGCCCCTCGCGAGGGTCTTGAGCTTGGGTCGATGAAGATGGGCCGTACTGGGCCACTGCTTGAGCCACGCTGCAGGCCGCAGGGAGGCAAGTCTGGGGACCCCCATTCCCAGAACGCCGACATAGACCCTATGTGTTTATTTACTTCGCATGTTAGCTTTGTCTCGGTTCAATAAAAAGCAGAGTTGGTGATGATGGTGTGCCTGTCATCCTACAATATAGGCCACCTGATCTATATCTAACGGATAGGAAGGAAACTATGACAATTTACCCGCACTCCTCTCCACATTTGCAGATAAGGCCTTCCCTCGTTCATCCTTTTCTCCCACAAGATCTTGATGTTGCATGTAACGCACGGGCATCTTGCTAGTACTCCTACAATATACTATATTATTGTGAAAGTTCATATACACCGGCCGAGATTAATGCAAACACGGCAGATTTTCATTACATTTCGAACTTTTATAGGACAAAAATATAAAAGAAACCCGACCCTAAACCTATTCTACGGCGGCAACCGACGTCCTCCATCTGCGATCTCTATGTACGGGGGCGGGGTTCAAAACCCGTGAAGTGAAGGTGCGGTCTTCGGTGAGGAAGAGTAGAACACGGGATACAGACCAGTCAGTTGGCACACCATGCCCTGCCGCCTCCCATGCCCTACTCATCCTCGGAGGAGTCCCCGACCTCGGCGGTGCCGGACGTTGGACAGCGGAAAGTAGGATGCGTGGCTGACGGTGCTTCCCTCGTCGGCCGCTAGCGTGGCCACCGCTGGTGCGGTCGCGTCTGCGTCCAGCTACGCTGCTATTGTGTTGCGAGAGGCGACTTGAGCGAGGGCGGGGACCTCAAGCTTCATCCCCGAAGACAAGCTCTCCCGCAGAGCATTCGCACTTGCGGTCATGGCGGATGTGGTGCCACGTAGGAGGACGATGCGCTATGGTGTGGAGGTTAGCTGGGTGTTGCCGCTTTAAGTAGAGCATTCCGGTGAGGCCAAGCGTCCGGGCGCGTCATTAAGTTGCCGGAGTTGGTTCCTCAGGCACTGAGCCTCTTAACAACAACATACGAACGGACGACATGAATGCGGGCAGCTGGCGCCGGCTGGGAACGCACCGTGCGACAGCGCGAGGGACGAGGGTTTTTGGTGTGCCAGGGTAGTCAGATGCAGTCGTGGCAACGTTGGAGATGCCCTTTGCTCACATGCGATCCCCGCATGTCATTGAAAAAGCAAGACGACCCGGCATGGTCTCAAGTCCTGAGGATGCAGTTGGCCGCGCTACACCACTCTATGGATGCGTCGCGACGCCCCATGTATCCTCGACGAGCCGGGTTCTGGGGTGTGTTTGGATTGTGGCCAAAGTGCACCTTACCAAAATTTTGGTCATGACCCAAAGATTGGTCTTTGTTTGGATGGTTGCCATTTTTTTGGCATGCCAATGAACTCCAACCAACTCTAGTTCATTTTTCTTGCCAATGTCGGCCAAATCATGGGCAACCAAAACCTCAACCAAAATTTTGGCTACCCAATGCTTTGATGGGGAAACCTTGGGCACAAACCAAACATACTGTTGGTCGTGCCACAACACTAACGCCACCCTCGGCACACTGAAACCGACCGTGTCCATCGACGATGAGCGTGTCGCTCACCGCGGTCGCTGTGTCCAAAGGCAGTGCTGGAGCTGTGCTACGTTGTTGGCCCCCACGACCCACATGAACGGTTGCCGGTGGCGAGGAGGTCGTGAGCCAACTCCTCCATTGGACTAGTCTGCGCTACGTCGTCCCGACAGGTGTGCCCCACACATCAGTTTCCCTGTTTTCCCGGCCATATTCGAGCGTCAGTGCTCTGCGTTGCGCATTAGGCCTTTCACTGTGTAGGCCAAGCGAGACAACTTATTGTTTATTTGAGCCATTCAAGTATAATTATGTGGCGTTTGCTTATTTCTCATTCCTCTCCAACCCTACGGTCGAGTCCATCCTCCCGCATGCCTCATTTGAGCATTCCGTCGAGTATCATTCGCATGTGGGCCTAGACCATGCTTGTATTTCCAATGTTGTAATTTGTTCGACATGCATACAAACAAACGGTTCGCTTAAAGTTTCACTTTGCCTCCACTACGTGTCGCTTCGCGTCTTAGTTTTGACATCCCATTCGGTTCATGCCCCGACACATGTTGACGAGATTGATTGATGTTGAGAGATCAATTGTGTGTCATGCAAGGAGATAAAGGTTTGGTCTGTTTCTATGATAGAAA
>NC_041391.1:289365763-289409984 GCF_002162155.2 Triticum dicoccoides
GTTCGTTCATAAGCGGAACGAATGTGTTGTACCCACCCTAGTCCTCTTTCAATCGATCTCCGGACCCCGAGATGAAATCGAGAGAGAACGAGTGGGGTCATGTGTGATACCTAAGGAGGATTCAAAATTTTGAACAAGTAATCATAGAATCCGCAAATCATATATAAAGGGTATTCAATGTTTTTTTCATTTTTGAACGTACAATATACTCCCTCGATCCTTTCTAGTTTACATATAAGTTTTATGTGTAGTCAAAGTATCTCTACTTTGATCAAACTTACAGAAAAAAGTATCAACATTCAGCAACGCCCAATCAATATTGTTACATTCGTACGTACTCCTAGATTTGTACTCGAGATGGTTTGCAATTTGTTTTCAACCACGTGAATGTGCTTGTTCTCGCACATGCTCTTCCTACTAGGATTTCGCCACGTATAGCCAGTACAATAGTAACTTTTTTAGGCTCCCTATCCAATAGTACTAGTGGAGTACTGACAACATCTGTACTAGAGTATGCAGTGCTCACAGTAGTACTCCCTCCTTCCATTTATATAGGGCCTATTTGGAGGAGAGAGATGTGAAAAAGTAAGGGGAGTGAGCTCTCATGCAAGACCTAGCTATATACGTATTCCTAGTTAAATACAATAAATATGAAGAAAGAGATAGAGAGGAGATGGAAAAAAGTACTAACACAATAGGCAACCTTATAATTTTTTTTGTGGGAAATAGCCAACCTTATAGCCCACACTACTGTATGAGTGCATATAATAGATGATGGCTATAGCTGACATGGCAGTTCCTTATAGCCATCGACTGGCTATATTATTAACCATGCTCTAATGCGTTTTTCAAAACTGCATTTGACTATTGAAAAGATTAATAGTACATGAGATGTATAATGTGAAAATTATATCATTGGAAGCTCGTTTCACATACGAATTTGACCGTATGCTTTGTGTAAGTTGCATGTCATATATTATTACTCTAACATTTGGTCAAAGTTATCCTCCAAAAACGCATTAGGCCTTGTATAGTAAATGGAAGGAGGGCGTAGTAGTGGAAGTGGATCCTCTGACGTAGGTATCCCTGCCTTACCTCCCTTTCGGTCACTTACTGGCGGACCCCATGCTTGCTAGGCCCCGCTTGTCAGTTACTCAATGTGTTCAGCCACGTCAGGGGATCCTCATCCGTAGTATACTCCCTCTGTTTTTATTTATTCCGCATAAAACGGAGGGAGTGGTAGTATAAATGACATGGGCGGAAGAGGGGGAGGGACGTCGGTTTGCTCTCAACTACGGTCCCACAAGCGAGTGAAAACACAAGACGAAGCACGTTCCATTTGGTGAGCAACGTGAAGGGTCCAGCGTGCCGGGCTGCAATGCGAATGCGACAAGAGCGATGTACAGTCAAAACCGATTGACCAGTTGTCACCGAAACCACTATTCACACCAGAACCTTCGCTGCTCGGCCTACGCCAGCCACTGCCCCAAAACCACACCTAATCTCCAGCCCATTCTCCCACCTTTCGACCCCCTAGCCCGCATCATGCGTCGCCTAGTTCACCGGAAAGCCATGGTGCGCCTCAAGATCACGTACTACAAGATGCTGACGCCGGAGCGCCACGATAAAATCGCGGCGGCGGTCGGCGCCACAGACCTCCATTCCCAAGCTCGCTTTGCGGCGGGCCAATCCCCAAGTTCTCTGGAGCCAAGCTACGAGGAGGTGTAAGCCGATCCAATGTTCATGGAGGTGGTCGCGGCGCATAATGCCCCTGATGGGTATCAGACGATGGACATCAACTTCGTGCCGGCGTCCGAGCCCCCCATGGTGCAGGGGACCAGCGGTTGAACCTGGCGATACTAAAGGAGGACAGGGAGGCAGAGGCTCAACTCGACGCGGAGCGCGCGCATTCCACTGCCATTGAGGCTCTCCTGCAGGCGGAACCGGATGTCGTGGATGTGAATCGGGCGGCGGAGGCTCAACTTGAGGCGTAGCGCGCGGATGCTGCTGCCATCGAGGCCCTCCTACTGGCGGAACCGAACGTCCTGGACTTGAACCGGGTGGCAGAGGCTCAACTCGACATGGAGCGCGCGGATGCCGCTCTCATCTAGGCCCTCCTGCAGGCGGAATCGGACGTCCCGGACTTGAACCGGGCGACGGAGGCTCGACTCAACACGGAGCGCACGGATGCCGCTGCCATCGAGGCCCTCCTGCAGGCGGAACCGGACGTCCTTGACTTGAACCGGGCGGTGCTCTCGTCTGTGTAGAGCGCCCGTACGCTCCACATGAACGAGTAGCTGGAGTCCGAGGACAACCACAGTGCAGAGACACACGTCGGCAGCTACGGCAGCTTCGCACCGGCAGCCAAAGATGACGAGGCCGTCGCGCTTCACGATCAGTGATAGTTTTTCTTTATGTTGTTGTTTTTATGGATCTTTTGCTGTCTAAAAATATATATTGTTATGCAAGTCGCCTGACTTGGGCCAGTCTACCATTTCAGGCGGTTGGATGAATATCCTACGTCTCCTAACCCTTCTTCCTCACCTCTTCTTCTTCCCCAACAGACCACCGCACGGGCCGTATGGATACTGCCCAACATGCAGTTGGATAAACATACTCTATGAACGAAAATTATGTGCCAGCGGTAGGATGGCTGAGTTTGGTTTGTTCACATGCGAAACCACGTGTCAGTGAGGGTGCGTTCCCTTGGTTGGATTTGCGGCATCCAGGAGCGACTGTGTGAGGGTGCGGTGCAACCGCGGCGTGCAGGAGCGACCGTGTGAGGGCGCGGTGCAACCGCGACAGCAATGCGCAAGTGTACCTCCTTTTCATTTTGAAAACTTTAGGCAAGCTTGGAAAAAATGTGCGGCAAAGTATGGCAATGCAAGGCCTAGACCCAAACAGGATAAGTACGTACGTACTAGGAGTACTAGTGTTAAAAAAGAAAGGCGGGGTGAGGGAATCCTGGATTAGGGGGTGTCCAGATAGCCGAACTATGATCATCGGCCAGACTCCAAGACTATGAAGATACAAGATTGAAGACTTCGTCCCGTGTCCGGATGGGACTTTCCTTGGCATGGAAGGCAAGCTTGGCGATACGAATATGTAGATCTCCTACCATTGTAACCGACTCTGTGTAACCCTAGCCCTCTCTGGTGTCTATATAAACCGGATGGAGAAGAGGAGTTAGCGAAGAGTGAAATGATGGTTGCTTCGGTCGTGCTTTGTGATTTTATGCCTCAGTGCTTTGTGATTTGTGATAGAAGGGACAGGGGAGTAGACTCTGTGCTCTATACTGTACATGCGTCCAAGCACGGGAGAAAGAGGAGAGACGTTGCATTTTTCTATTCCTTCAATCAATCAATCAGGGAGCTTCGGTTCCATCTTTTTGGCTTTGGCAACACCTCCACAATGGTTCCCACGACGCCAAAAGCTATTTTCACATTTGGCTACACATTGTGGATGCCCTTAACCATACCATTTGGTTTTGCTCCTATGTTCTATCTATACAAATCTCAATTATATTGATCTAAAAAATTATAGAATCATGATTAGTAAAAAGGAGGTGATTTTGCCGCGCGGATGGCGGGGAAGGTTTCTTATTTTTAGAGGACGTTCTCTTGGCGGTTTGCTAGCATGCGGTCCCATGTGTCAGTGCTTTACCAAGCCGATCCGCGTCCTACATGAGGCAGAACAACGGCAGAAGCAACACGTGGTTAACTTGAAGAAGATGAGGATGAAGCAGATTCAGCAACGAGTGAAATGATGGTTGCTTCGTCCCTCCAACTTCTTTTTTAGCATTATTACTTTGTCCCTCCAACTTAACTGCGGGAAAGGTGCAACTTTGTGATTTGATGCCTCATTGCTCATTACTACGCCGACGCCATGACTGGGGTGCTTCACCCCGGCTGCTCTGCACTGTATTTTGGTATGGCACGTGGACCCGGTAGCTTGATGTCCCACATGTTGGCGAAAGGGATTAGAAGATTTATGAAAGTGAGAGCTCCACTCTTACGACGGAGGAGTACACGACAAGGCGGCCCAGTGAACTGTCACTTGTACTGTATAGTACTGTAGTTTTGCTGTTTCGCACGATCCATCGATACAAACTCGATTAAACAAGAAAGGGAGGGATTTTTCCCGCGCGGTAGATGATACTGGCCATACATTTCAAGAGCACTTTTAATGTTTGCAAACTGAATAATTAAGTAACAATATGATATCTAGTAAAACTAAAAACACATATGATTTATTGTGTTAGAGTGTAGTAGTAGTGCTGTATTGCATAGTTGTTAGATGTAACATGCGAGAACGTGTAGAGATGTAGTTTTGGAGGGCCTACAGAGAGAAAAGCGTAATACGGTCACCGAACTTCAGAATAAGCTGATTACGGTCACTATATACATTTTGCGGTGATTATACAATCACTTGCTCACGGTTCAGCATCGGATTGCACTCTGTTGACCGGCCAAATAGTCTGTGTGGCACCATGTTGACTAGTTAAATTGACCACATTCCTTGTGGGTCCCACATGTCAATTCACATAGGGAAAAGGTCAGATAAACACAAATTTATGCAGACGCGACCCGTGCGCGGGAATCACCTGGTTGAGTATGTGTCTGTCAAGGCCTGATGTGTGCGCATGCATGTGTAGGTTGAGCACTTGAGCGTGAGAGTGTGTGTTGGTCGTGTGGTGTACTGGTGCATGCATGCATGCGTGCGTGTGAGTGTTGCGTGCGTGTGTGGCTGTGTGTGTACGTGTGAGTGTTGCGTGCGTGCGTGGGTGCATGTGTTCGTGTTAGTGTTGCGTGCATGCAGTTTGTGTGCATGCGTGCGTGTGTGTATAATCACCACACCAACTCCTGTGTGTTAAAACAGACGGCTCAACATACCAATAAAAGGCCACCTTGTCCACTATGCCCGCGGTCATGACTTCGAACCACCGTCCAATATTTTTTCGTCGTTTGTTTTCATTCTTACCATCAAGATGCCCGTGTGTTGCATGTAACATCAAGATGCATTTGTATGACTAGTTTATCTTGTGAGAGAAAAGGATGAACGAGGGAAGGCCTTATTTGCAAATGCGGAGAGGTGTGTGGGTACCTTTTTGCAAAATTGCCATAGTTTCTTTCCTATTCGTCAGATATAAATCGGACGGCCTATATTGCAGGATGGCAGGCACACCATCATCACCAACTCTGTTTTTTATAAGAGTGTATTTTATAAGAGTGAAGATGTAGAGTAGATACAAGCCGACTGGTGGGCCCAATGGTAGTGAGATAATGTGATGAAACCGTAGAGGTGCCACGTGGAGCATTTAACTGGTCAACTAGTCATGTCTTGAGAAAATACAGAGTTGTACAGTGAGCCCATGACTGTATAATAACCACAAAACGTAAATGGTGACCGTAATGAGTGGATTCTGAAGTCCAATGTATGTATCGTGCTTTCGATTCAAATACAATGATCGTCACTGTATATATCGCGAGAGAAAGATGAAACATGCGTGAATGTGCTTGGGGCTTACTTTTAGAGGACATGGAGATAGTTTGTGTGCATACGTGAAAGGGGCGTAGAGGGGGGAGGGTATGCGATGGAGAGAGAGACGCTCTTCGTTTCTCTTTATTATGACTAACTTTATATATAGTATAAAAAATACAAATTCACAGTGCGGAATAAATATCATTGTGGGCACCATGCAATGCAAATTAGCGTTCATACTCCTCCATATAACTTTGTAATGTTGTATATATGTAGAAATTCTAAAATAATTTTTTGGCCACACTTTATTCAAAAGGAATGTTGTATGCGGAATAAACGTGAAGAGAGGGCTTTTAGATCAATGGGGTACGTGATGTAACATGTGTGAATGTGTAGTTGATGCATTTGGCAGGGCGTGGGAGAGATAGCACGAGAAATGAGAGTGGTCTAGAGAGAGAGATGAATATGACGTCACAGCGAGATATTCCCTTGAGTGTGTATATGCAAGGGGGGAGGGGATAGAGGTACCAGGATAAATTTTTTTGTGTGGTGTCTGTGTTGGTATGTGTGGGTGCGAGAAGATAATGAGACCTGGGGGCAGAGGGTGTGTCACCGCGTGAGGTCCGGTGGGTCGAGGTGAGGCCCTTCGTTCGGTTCCGTCCTGCGCCACATTGGTCATCCCGTGATGCATTTAGGGAGACCCATGGATGACTAGTCGTACAAGACAAAGATAGCAGAATTGTGAAGGACTCTGGGTCCACTGACAAAGCCGGCTAGGATTTGTAACCCTAGGTTCTCGGACTAAGGTAACCCTTATCTCTGATATTACTATTCATCCAACCTAACTTTAAGGGGCATCCTACAAAATGCTATGCTAGAATCATACTCGTCGATTAGGAAGAGAGGTGTGAGACAATGTGTGAGAGATAGGCCTAAAGATAATGTGCGTATAGGAGACACGCAGGCAGGTCTATGTATATAGAAAGGGTCGATGGGGATTGTGCATGTTATGCTTGCAAGAGGAAGAGTTCTTGTGACAAAGGTTAGTGAAAACAGTCGTAAATGGTTACAAGAGGGAGGGAGGGTTATATCGAGAGCATGTCTGCAAGAAAGACACATCAGGAGAGAGTGTGTGAGCATGTGTGAGAGACCACCGATGGAGAGTGAAACTACACGTAAAGGACTGTTGTACACATTGATTAAAGATATAAATTGTATCCAAATATTAGGATGGGATCATGATATTTTCAATTCGCGTAAGGAACAGTCATTGATCCACCAGACATCTAGATTCTATCGAATTTGAGCATGTCTATGTTATTATTCGACATAATTGATCCACATAGTTAGTATTTTGAACTCCAGACAATGCATAATTTTAGCAATCGAATATAAACGTGAGTATAGTTCATGTTGTGTGCGTAAAGCACATTATACATATGAAAGTTACACAATGAACATTATAAATAGCTACCTATGAACTAGCATACATTTGAATTCAACTTAAGGTGGTTTAAAAAAATAGAATTCAACATGAAGTTCATTCAATTATTTGAATTTGACATCATGGCATTTGTAAATCATACCTAAATTATGGGGGCACCAATCTTTGCTCTGATTTTGTACATAATAGCATATGTAGTCGTGTACAAAATAGATGCAAATTTAGCTCCTCCATTCCAAAATAATCGTAGTTATAGGATTTTCAAGTGTCAAAATTTCAAAAAGAGGTGGATAATTTAATGAGGTTTTCAAACATACAAGGTCAAATTTAACGTTGTCTATTTAGGTCAATCCTCAAAGTTCAAGAGTACTCTAAACGTGAATGCTTGTGTTTCAAAATTTCAAACAAAGCATGAAAAGAGCCTCTACTCGCCCGAAACTGTGTGAGACCAATGTTTGGTAGTACAAGGAAATTACTTTTCTAATAACTCCGACCCGTGAAACCTACCGGCCCGACGTCCAAAGGTCTAAACCGGGGTAGGTTTGTAGCTTCATCTAGACTCCACACAACCGCCTCCGAAAAACATTCATACACAATGGCCGCCTAAGCACACATGCGCGCGGCCGAAATTGCTCCCGCCCACTATTTGGGACACCTGGGATTACCATCCTACCCCCGACCCGCAGTAGGTCTGAAATTTAAGAGGAGGGCAAAGTTTGTACTTTCCCCAAATTTCAAACAAGCGCGTCCCATCTTCTGTTCAAAAAAGCCAAAATCAAGCGCGTCCTAGACCGAAACATGGTTCTCCCTTAGCTCCCCCCACCCACCCGTCCGATTCCCCATTCGTACTCCATGGGTGCAAAAACTACCTCTCCACCAGCCGCGAAACCCCATCGTCCTCCGTCTGCCACCCCATCCCACCCATCAACCGCCACCCTCCTCCATTACGCCGAAGCCGATACCCCGACGTCGTCGTCCACCGCAACCTCAACCGCAACGCCCTCCATGGCTAGTAGTTGAAGCCGAGGCCAAGCCGTCCGTACCCGAGCCAGTTCAACCACGCCGTCCTATGCCTCACCGCTTTCACTCCAACTTCGCCACCGTCCACCACACCAGAGCTATTCCTGCTACACCATCCTTTGCCGCCTTGATTCTGCTTCCCCTCCACCGATATACGGCCACGGCAACACAGTCAACAATTTGGCCATGGGTTTGTCCAACGATCCACCGTTCTCCAAAACATCGGTTCCCCCGGGAGAAAAAAGAAGATTGCCACGACATATGGAGAAGACCACACTGGCAACTGATAAGGGTACTCCTCTTCGCTTATTCGTGAAAATCTTACGTGTCTACTTGCATGGGTATTCATCCCATAGAAGACACTAGTTGACCGCTTCTTCTTGATACTAGATGTTCCTAGTATCTCGCGATGCATAAGGTTTCTCCTCATATACTATTTCACCTTAGCTAGAGGTCCGTCTCCCCCCTGAATTTCAATTCCTGGTCAATTGATTCCCAATTAACGGAAGCATTACCCGGCGTAACAGGCGCTAGTCTGCCTATTACACTGTGGAAGCAGCGCCTCGGTGTTTATCTTAGGGGCGTGTGGGGCCTAGAGCTACTAGCATCCAATCTGGAGGTCAGACTGGATTAAAGGGATGGCTTGGGGGCGCTGCCAAGCACGGCAGTGGTGTAAGGTCGAGGGGAGGGCGGGGCGGCAGAGGCAGGGATCTGGACCGGTGGTCGCTGGCGTTTCAAGAAAGATCGTCAACAATGACTAGCGGGAGGTAGACGAAGGCCATCTGCCCGTTCCTTATAGATTGGACAGTTCATTAAAAAAATCGATTGACCTATTTATTTTCAGTCGACTGTTATCTTGATATGACCACATGTGGTGGTGTGCTGGAGGAGTACCTGCATTTCCTATGCTCATATATTACAAAATCATACGGAGTAGAATCTAATTTTGTTTTCCATGCAATGTTGTAGAGCTATCATATGTCTCCTGTCATTTATTTTTCAGCCACCTGCTATCTCGTACTTTTATAGTGCACTTGTTCTGCACACACTTCACCCATACTCTCACTATTGTGTTTTTATGCAAGGGTATTTCAGAGTCTGCCTCGAGAGAAGCAGAAAAGAAAAGAGAGAAGTTGCTCCAGCTTGGTATGCGGGTAGGCAAGGCACGTTACAGCGCTATAAAGGGTGCAGTGTCAGCAGATGGAGATGGTAAACGTAGCTCTCGAGTTGATGACCTCGCTCGCAATGAACCACCATCTGAGGTGCTTGCTGTAACTTCGTGGTGTCATATGTGGTTGCATGTTCCATATGGTGTCTAGCTTGTATTCGAATGGCCGAAGTCGGTCTTTATTAAGATAAGGGAAGATATTTTTTTACATGAACCACCATCCCGTGAGCACCAGAAGACAAATAGCTAGTCAGGGCACTGGCCGAGCTAGTGACAAGCCCAACAAAGACATGCATCACCTGGAAGCCAACTAAAATGCCATGATGGTGGTGAAGCAGCCCGCCTCCCACTAGGCTCTCAGGTCCTAGATGATCATGCTCAACACTCCAGCCGGATGCCTAGCTTTTATTGCTTCCAATTTGGTTAAATTGCATCTGCTTAGCTTACACATTATACCTTTGAATATGACATGCCTTTCTATTTTTGGTACATACTAGTACATCTGTCTATTAACCATGTTCTTACATCAAACTAATGTTCTTGTGTATCTCTCATCAATCACTTATGATGCGGTAGTCAGGCAAGTGGACTACTCCTCATTTAAAGAATGCAGCGTCAGCCTCCCGACATGATTCTCAAGAAACAACAAGGCTAGATGAAGATAGTGAACGCAGCTCTGTAGTTGATTACCGCATTTCCCCTACACTAGCATCGCAGGTGCTTGCTCTAACTTGGTAGTGTGATATGTGGTTGGATGTTGCATATGGTGTCTAGATTGTAATTCTTCTAATCTGGTTAAACTGCATGTGCTATTATGCTTAGCTTATACATTATACCTGTTAATGTGACATGCCTTCCTATATTTAGTACATATTACATCTGTCTATTAAGCATGTCCTTACATAAAACTATTGTTTTTTTGTATCCCGCATCAATCAATATGACGAGACACCTTTAGTATATGCAGTGCGATATTGGTTGCATCTTTCATATGATTTATAGCATGCGCTGCTTCTAATTTGTTGAAATGCCATTTATGATGGGATGCTTTTAGCTTGGCAGAGTCATATTGGTTGCATCTTTAATGTGGTGTCTAGCTTGCATTGCTTCTTATTTGTTGGAATGATTTCTGCTTAGTTTACACAAACAGTTGTGAACATGCCATGCCGTCCTGTTTTTCGTACATATTCCATCTTGGTATCATGTGTTTGCCTTACATCAAAGTAGTGATTGTCAGTATCATGCATGAATGAGTTCTAAAGAGAGAATTTTATTGCTTTTTCTTGTCGCTTTTACTTGACAATTCAAAATCAATAAAGCAGAAGGAAACTAGCAAGGCAGCGGATAAAGGTGCTCCTTCCAAACGGAGGGCCTCTACAGATTCTAATCCTCCACCCCAAGATGATTTCCAAGACAACACATGCATAGACACTCAACGTAGCTGTGTTGATGAAGAGCATGTCTCCCCTAGTGCACCATCACCGGTCCTCCCTCTAACTTGGCATTGATATATGTGGTTGCATGTTATGTGTGATGTCTAGCTTGTATTGCTTCTAAATTTGTTGAATTCCATCTGCTTACTTTACACATTATACTTGAATAAGACACGTGTTCCTGTTTCTAGAAGATACAATATCTGTCTATCACACCATGTTCTTACATCAAATTACTACTATTGTGTAACCTGCAACAATCACTTATCATAAGACACATTTGACTTGGGTGTGTGATATAGGTTATATCTCGCATTCTTTTCTATCTTGTACTACCAATTTGTTGAAATGGCACTTATGATGAGACAGTTTTAACTTGGTAGAGTGATATTCATTGCATCTTTCATATGGTGTCTAGCTTTCATTGCTTCTAATTTGTTGAAATGCCTTCTCCTTAGTTTACACATCATAAGCTGTGTATGCAATGCCGTGAATATGCAATGGCACTAATGACGAGAGACCTCTAACTTGGTAGTGTGATGTTGTTTGCATCTTGCATATGATTTATTTCTTGTACTGCTTCACATTTGTTTAAACGCCATTTATGATGAGACACTGTTAACTTGGCAGAGCGATATTTGTAGCATCTTTCATATGGTGTCTACCTTCCATTGCATTGCTTCTAATTTAGTGAAATGTCTTCTTCTTAGTTTACACATCATAGTTCTGGTTATCTCTTCCGTCCCGTTTTTCATACATATTACATCCTCCTATCATGTGGTTGTCTAACATCAAAGTTCAGTTCGTCTGTATCACGCATCAATTAGTTCCGAAGAACTAAATTGTTATTCATTTTTCTTGTCGGCTTGACTTAACATGGCAAAGAGAAAGAGGAAGAAACACAGAATGGCAGGGAATGGGAAGCGGAAGAATCCTACAGATTCTGCTGGTACTGATGGTGCAATAGAAGGTCAAAGTCCAGTGGAAAAATCTACAAACATGGTTTCCCATGCTACACGAGCTGCAGAAAAAGCCAAACAGAAACAAATAGCTGACACCAAACAAGCAGAGACAACCCTAGTTCTTGCAACACCTTCCACAGTACTACCAGCTGCACGAGTTACTCGTGCATCGACTGAGCTAGAAGCACGTTCCCAAGCTCCCTTGCCACCTGACACTACTTCCCAAGCACTCTTGACACAAGACGAGTTGGCAAGATCAGATGAACCTTGTGAGCTTCAACAGCAAGACGGTAGTTGCTGGAGTCAAGTTACAGTTGCATGCTTCTTTATATGTAGTCTCATAGTTTGATGTACACTAACACTTCCTATGTTCGTTGTTGGACTAGCACCTAGGCGCAAGAGGAAACAAACATCAGGGATAATGATCGATAGGTTAACTAAATCTAGAGGAGGAAGAATGGAGATCCGTTTTGAGGCAGGTTTAAAAAGGCCACGTGATGCTACAGAGTCAGCCAAGTTAGTATCAGAGGCAGCAGTTGCCGTTAGGTGTCATGTACGTATCCTTCCAACATGGATTTAGTACGGGAATGACAAAGACGAAACCCAATTCAACACCTTCCTCAACCATTTATCTGTAAGTATGGTTATGTATGGAAACTAGTAATATCGTCTTGCTCTGTCCCATACTTTCTAGGTTGCTGATAATAATACTCCCATAATTTTCAACAGACGAGGTTCAAGTTGGATAGCCAAGATGATGCAACTAGACAAGCTTGCACCCATGTTTTCAAGTCTGCTCTGTGACGGTATCGGTATAACTTGAGGAAAACTCACTTTGAAGGCAAGGCTAACAGGGAACTTGCCCAAACATCTCTAGTGGAAAATATATCGGATGAAGACTGGAGAGGCCTCGTTAAACACTAGTCTAATCTGAAGTATTAGGTACATTATATATATGTGATCAGATCACATGTTGAAGTCCTATTTACGCATGTGCCACACAAATCTATCTTCTTGTAGGTGAACCGTTCAAATAACAAGGCCAACCGTACGAAAGTGAAATTCCAACAAACGACAGGATCTCGTAGCTGTACTGCACACTGCGTGGCTCTTGTAATTAGCTACTATTTCACTCTTTTCGCTGTACCATATTATCAGATCTGTATTGACTTGTTCCCGATGTAGAGGAAAGCCCGCAAGGACCAAAAAGTACCTGAACCAAATGTTGTGGAAATCTTCAAGGACTGTCACACCAGCAAGAAGAAGGGCATGATTACATCGGCCAAAGCTGCTGTTGTAAGTCCTTAATCGTCATGCCTTTTAACTACTACTTACTTTGACTTGTGCCTTGAACTGCATGGTTTGCAGCCAATTTCTATTACTCTTTTTAATTTTATACACAATTGTCTTAGCATATCATTGCACCTTACAAAGTTTAAAAGAGAGGAGTGATGTTCCTTTGATCTTGACCTGTAATCTAGTTCCGTGCTGGACTTGCCCACACAACGTTACAATTTCCCGTTTGTCTGTTCTTAGTTGTTTTGTGATATGAATGATGTCATATTATGCTTACCGTATTATAAACTTCGTCTCTTTATCCTTAGCCCTCAATACAATGTGAAGAAATAGACAATACATTAGCGATGGTACATGGTCATATGTTTGGAACCTGGTTTTATTATGTACTTCGCAATAAAATACAACTAATATTTTACAAGGGTTCACCAGAATAAGTTATGTATATAGACCAATGCTATTTTGTTTGGTTTTGCTGCCTCCTTAATATCTTCTGTTCTGGTACTACTAATGTAAAAACTCAACTTTTCAGCAAGCTATGGAAAAAATGGTGGAACTTCCACCTTCTGAAGGTGGCGAGGCAACTATAACCGGAATGTCAGCTCTTGCTGCAGTGGGTTAGTACCTGTCCACTAACTATGCCAAAAGCACCTTCTTGCATAATATTGGGTTGGTTGTTAAGGCAATCTCATACAAACTGCCTCATGATCAAGATATGCAAGCTCAAAACAATGCTGTATCTATGCTCCAGACACAAGTCCATTCCCTAACAGAGACCCTTTGTGAAACAAGGAGAGACATTGTTCGATGTTGTTAAGATATGCATGGTTTTGAAACCAGACTATCAGACATTTGCTATGTTGTTCAGGAGTCTAGGAGAAATGGAGGTGAAGGTTATGGTGCTCCATCGGACAATACATCATGAAAACATAACAGTCAGGTCAAATGAACTGAACTTCTGGTGGTGCATTTATCTGCTAGACTGTTAACTTTTATGCCAACCTTCCTTTTGTTTTATAGTAGTAATTTGTTTTGGTGCGATAGAAAATTTGTTCTTAACGTGCAGCCACCGGCTGAAGAAAACAACAAGCCATTTTTGTATAGTGTAGGGTGTTCCCTATATTTGCACTGGTGGTGATCTTTGATGCCGAGTGGATGTAATCTGTGCAATCGCCTTAATAGCCTAGCGTTAGTTTCGGCCTTATTTATTTCCTACTCTTCTTTTTCCCTGGTTTGCTAGTGGCCGCAACAACCATGGGCCATATACGGACCGTGGTAATATTTACCCTGCTATGGGCCGTAGGATCCATGGGTCTCCTACGGGCCGTCGATAAATCGGCCTCCAACATGGCCGTAGAATCGGTGGGCCTCGGACCGTCGAATAAATGGGTCTACATGGGCCGTAAAGGGGCGTAATTGGTATCGGCCCAGCATGGTAATGGGCCGTTAATAGGCCGGAGGACAACAAAGGCTTAATTCTATCACAGACATAACGGGTCATTAATGGGCCGGAATATAGGCCGGGCTGGAAATGGCGCAACGGGTTAACAGGCCAGAAACGGGCCGACTCTTGCCATGGGCCGAATTTGGCCCATTAGGGGAACAGGCCAGTAACGGGCCAGAAGTAATCGAGGGCCGGAAAGGAGCCCAAGAACGTATGGGCCGTCAATAGGCCGAAAGCTAACATGGGTTGGAAACGGCCCATGTGAATCACGGGCCGTTAACGGGTACAAAGAATTTTAGTGTTCATTATGGGCTAGAGACACCGTGGGCCTCTAAAGGGCCTAAAGATACGAAGGCCTCATATGGGCCGAAAGACGTCATGGGCCATACATGGGCCGAAAGTGAAACGAGCTGGTGTTATATTCGACGGCCCACATGACATTGTTGGGACAATTTCCGTTAGGCCCTAATGGGCCATGAGTTACCGGGCCATAAAATGGGCTATTTGCAAAGAGACCATTAACAAGCTTTTCATGGGCCAGCCCGTTAAGTTTTGACCAAGTCAAACGGGCCGACTTTGTAAGCTAAATGGGCCAGTGGTGGGCCGTCGCACGTGTCGACATATCATAGGCGCCTATCTGACCCACTGACGAGCTGACACGTGTTTCATCCGGCCAATCAGAATTTTACATGTGGAAATTTCCCATTGGTCCGGGATGTTAACGGGTTATCGGATCCAAAACCCAACCCGATAGCTTAACAATGTTCCGTTACGGTGGATGCCACGTGTCGGTCACCCTTGACGAAAGCACTTCTATGACACGTGATTTATCGTCATGGAAGTGGACACTTCCGTGATGATAATTTTGGTAATGTCATGGAACACTTCTATGACAGCACATGTATGACTATCTTGATTCTGTCATAAAATCGTCATGGATGTACATGCATGAAAAAAACGCGATACTGTGACAAACACATATCATCACGGAAGTGTATTTTTTTGTAGTGAAACATCATGTGCAATGTATGAACTAACATAAACATTGCATATTTTAGATTCTATAATGAAATGCACATGTATTAGGTTATGCCATGTATGATGATGCCTAAATGTAAACTATAGTAGGCAGGAGTGATTCATCATTGGACACACAATTGAATTGCAGGTTAAGGGCCAGTTCTATTCCTCCTTTTCAGAGCTTATTGTCAAAATAAGCCATAAAAGATGTAAAGAAGTCATTTTTGAGTTCTAGGCTTGGGCTTAACTTATTTCTCTTTGGAGGGGGGGGGGTGTTTCGGGTAGAAGCTCACTAAAAATTGGAAGGAAGGGGAATAGTGAAATGACTCTGTTGTCTACCTATATTACACTCAAAATTCCACTGTTCACACCCGCGTCACACTTGACCCTCAAGTAAAAACAAACACGCAATCTTTCATTGCCTTGCCCGCTTGCATCTCCTCTTCCCTTTCCCTCTACCTCGTTCCCCTGCCTGCAGCGCTAGGGTTCCTCCGGCGAGCCGTCATGACTGATCCCATCTGGCCTGGTCCTCGATGATGCTCTGCCCAGCTAGGCTACATGGCCGGTGGGTAGGGCCAAATATTCCCGGCTGCTCCTCCCTCTGGCGCCCCCCTCATTCTCATGGTCTCCACCAGCTGCTCCGATGTGGTCCGTCCAACACACTACTCCGGCGGGCGCCGCACAACTATGGCCGATGCCACACTACGGCAGATGGCACCTCGTTCCCCCTCCCCTCCTCCCAGGCCGTGGCCTTGAGGTGCTGTTGAAGGATGAGCTCATCCAACAAGGTGAGGATCTCCTCTGATTTTTTTGCCAAATTTTCATTCTGATCCACTATACAATGAATTGCTATGAGTTGCTTCTGCTGCTACTATATGATGCATTGCTATGAGCTGCTCCTAGTGCTGCTATATGATGAATTGCTATGAGCTGCTGCTACTATAAGATGAATTGCTATGAGCTCCTGCTACTGCTATATGATGAGTTGTTATAAGCTACTCCTACTGCTGCTATATGATGAATTGCTATGAGCTACTCCTGCTGCTGTTATATGATGAATTGTTATGAGCTGATCCTTCTGCCGCTATATGATGAATTGCTATGAGCTTCTCCTGGTATATGATGAATTGCACGCTGCTGCTATTGTATGATGAGTTTCTATGAGCCGCCGCTGCTGCTATATGATGCTTGTAAGTGCATCTAGTGCCCCTTAGTGATTTTGGTGTATTGAAGACTTATAGGTTAAGGGACTAATATGCTTGCAAGTGTACAAGGCTCTATAAGTCGATGAGGAGTTTGATATTTACTGTGAAAGTTGACCCATAAAAATGTATGTCTTCAGCTGAAGACTTTGGTTCTCCTAAATATTTTGAAAATGAAGAAATTGGTGTGACCTTGAAGACTTGGATATTCATGCGAGGATTATGAAGCATGAAGACTTTTGTTTTCGTAGTTTCATTTTCTCTTCTTGAGTCATAGGAAACACTGTACTGTTAAAGGGGGTCGAGGTAATACTAAGGAAACTGATTTCCAAGTGATGCTCATCTCAAAATCCTACACCTAACCAATCCTTTCGAGTGAAGCCATTGGAAATCTCATATCAGCTCAGTCAATTTCTTCAGTGATAGAGACGAAGATCTTCTGATCTCTGAGGAATTTGTTCTAACTGAGGAGTCAGGAATTCGCCAGTGCGGATTGCCTAAACAGTGAGGAACATGATAGCCCTGAGGAATTTGATACCTCAAATCCGACCGTTGTTGTGCCATGCGCCAGCTGTCCAAAATATCATACCACCTAACGGTCATATCATTGAAAGGCATTTATGTCTTATCATGTCGGGCTGCTCCCTAGGCTATAAATAGCTGCCCCTACAACCACTAGCTGGTTGGCTGCTCTGAGAGAAACTAACACTTGTCATTGAGAGCATCCCATCCTCCGAGGACTTTTGAGCGAAAATCATCAATTGAGGAAAACTCAAATCCCAAACCCAAACACCTACAAACCCAAAGTGATTGAGCATCACTTGAGAGATTGTTCCTGTGTGGAACGGACGCTTGTTACCTTTGAGGACTGTGTATCCTCCAAAGGGTTAGGCATCATGGTTTGAGCATCCAAGAGGAATTTTGGATCGCCGAGTGACCAAGTCTATGAAGGTTTGGAAGTCACCTGTGATACTTACAACGAGTGTTGGGTGAGGTCTGTGTGACCTTAGCTCAAGGAGAATACGGTGAGGACTGTGTGTCCTCGAGTTGAAATACTCAGCCGCTCCAACCAGACGTACAACTGTCACAACAGTTGGAACTGGTCTACCAATTATTGTGTTCACCAAGCCTACTGGTTCTATTTCCTTAACCCCTTCATTTCTCATTCATGTGTTGATGAACCTAATGTTTACTGTTTGAAGAGTTTGACTGAAGACTTTCTCTATTTCCTCAATCCAATTTCTTTAGTCACATTTTCTTTAGCCTGCTTATCCTGCGTTTACGCTACTTGTGCTCTGTGTTTGTTTTTCATTTCATCATGATGACTATGATGTTACCCTGTTATGCTTACACTTGTGCACTTATTCTACTGCTAGTTGTTCGTGACTTAGGAATTTCGTCATCCTGAAATTCCTCAGTGACGAATTTGTAAAAATCACCTATTCACCCCCCTCTAGTTGACTTAACGCACTTTCAATTGGTATCGTAGCAAGTTACTCCCTTGTTCTGTGTGATTTTGGTTTAACCGCCTGGAGTTTTAGTTATGACTGCAGGTATGATCAAGGTCTCGGTTGGGTGTCCTGCCTTTGATGGGACGGACTACCCCTACTGGAAGAACAAGATGCATGCATCTTAAGGCAATTGATGACGATCTCTGGTATGTTGTGGACAATGGTGTTCCCTCAGTCACTCCGTCTGTGAATGCTGCTGATGTGAAGAGATTCAAGCTACTCGATTCTCAAGTGAAGAATATCATATGTGGCCTTCTGAGCAAAGGACAGTATGGCAGAGTGAGTGCTTTGGAAACTGCTAAGCTGATTTGGGACAGGCTGTCCAAGGTCAATGAAGGAGTCTCTACTCAACGTGACTCCCGAGTTGATGTCCTTCGCAATCTCTTCAACCGCTTCAAAAGACTCGACAATGAAAATGTTCAGCAAACCTTCGATCGCCTCACTAACATCTCAAATGAGCTTCAAGCACTTGGTGCCACTGACATCATCGACCATGAGGTGGTGAAGAAATTGTTGAGATCACTTGATTCATCATTCGATACCCTTGCACTGATGATTCAAGAGAGAGCTGATTACAAGTCACTAGATCCCGTTGATATCCTCGAGAGGCCAAACACTCACGAGTTCTAGCTTGCCGAGAAGAGAGATCTCTATGGACCGAGCTTTGTAAGATCACATGCACTGAAGGACAAGGCAGTCTTTGAATTTGAAGGTGAAGATTCTGGTAGCAACCTTGGTGGCCCTGAAGAACTGAGCCAAGATCTAGCAATGCTCATGAAGAAATTCTAGAAGTTCTCTTGCTGCGGTCGCTTTGGAAAGTCTTCAAGGAGTGATGATTCCTCATCCCATGACTACAAAAAGAGAACTTGCCACAAATGCAAGAAACCTGATCACTACATGTCTGATTGTCCTCTGTGGGAAAAGGAATTAAAGAAGAAGAAATACAAATATGATGATTCTAATGACTCAAATAAGAAGAAATCTTCAAAGTCCTCATCATCAAAATCTTTGAAGTCTTCATCTCACAAGAAGAGAAGTTCCAAGAAGGCCCGGTCATTCATTGGCAAGGAAATGGACTCTGAAGCTGAATCTGAGGAAAATGTGGAAGAGGAGGAATCTCAGGAGTCAAACTCTGGTGTGGCGAGCTTAGTCCTCGCTACTGCTTATGTCAGCAAGTCCATCTTCAACACTGAAGAAAATGACCTCCCCAACTCTGCTGACAAGAGTGCTGATGACTATGCTCCCACCTATTGCTTCATGGCAAAAGATGCCAAGGTACTCAAACATTCCCCCTCTGACTCTAGTGAGGATGAATTTGATGACAATCTCAAGCCTAGCTATTCCAAACTTGCCAAAATTGCTGTTAAATAACATAAGGCTTTGGAAAAGATTCAAAATCTACTAGACAAAAGTGATGACCTTTTGGGTGAGGAATTGAATCACACTAAGAATCTGACTAATAATCTTCAGAGACTTCAGTCACAGTTTGACAACCTTCAAAATCATCATAACACTCTCTTAACTGATCATGAGAAGCTTTCTTATGAATTTCTTCAGAGAAAGCAAGATCTTGAGAAGTTAAGAGTGAGTTATGAAGATCTTCAAAAGGAAAACGATTCATTGCTTGCTCAACAGATTAGTTCCGCTTAGGAAGAATTTATTCCACCATGTCTGAAATGCATTGAGCGTGAATCTGCTAATTCTTCACCTGAATGTTCAAATGCTTCCATCAGTGCAAATTCTTCAACTGTTTCTGTGGTCACAAATTCCTCATCTGAGGATACCACAAGTATCACTGACAATAATGCAGGGTTGAAGGAATTGTATGTGACAGGCATATACAAAAGCCTCAAAGGGCATCAGACTCTTTGTGATGTCCTCAAAAAGCAGATCTTGAACTGGAACCCTAGGAAAGAGGGTATTGCCTTTGAGAGGAAACTCAATGCTGATGGGACCTACTGGAAAATCTGAGTAGTACCCCAAAACCTCATGGGTTGCTGCGAAGGGACCTTCCTTAGATCCATGCAAATTATCTGGCTTTACTTGTGAATCTTCATATTCCTCTGATGAGTCATTTGACTCCAACTATAAACTGTTCAAGAATCAGAATGGTGAAGTATTTGCTTGATATGTTGGAACTAACTTCAGGAACGGTCCCCCTATGAAGAAAATCTGGGTTTCCAAAAGATTCCTTGAAAATATTTAGGTGAATGTCATCATGACACCACCTATGAAGAAAAGGAACCCTAGATCAAATTCTTCATATGGACCAAATTCTTCATCTTGATCAAATTCCTCATGTGGATCAAAATCCTCATATGAACATCATCGTGCTAACACTTCTGTTTCGCAGGGAAAATCTAAAGGCTATGAATATGTGCATTATTCTTCAGACCATTATGTGCATAAGTCCTCGAAGAATTTCTCTGCTCATTCATATGCTTATCCTAACCACTCTTGTGTGAAACGAAGTGCACTGGCTTCAATGCCATCTTTTTCTTATGGAGCTTGCAGAATGATGAACTCTTTGCCACCCCTCCAGATGTGGGTGGTGAAGAAAAAGAACTAATCCCTTATGCAGGGTCAGGTCTCCAGACAAGCTTAATCGTCTGAAGAATTTGCTGGAGAGCTGAATATGCTTGAATGGACGCAAGCTAATCATGATGAAATGAATCACTCATTTCTCACGTCCTCATATTACTATATCTGTTACTGTTGATGAAATTGATATCATATTCTTCACTAATGAAGTATATGGATTCGTAAGTTGCACTAATTCATCTGCAGGATGAACAACCCAAAGCTACTGAGTGGGTCCTCGACAATGGATGTACAAATCACATGACCGGTGAAAGGAACTTATTGATGGACACTAATTTATCTCCACCTCATCTGAAACATATCACCTAAGCTGACAAAGGCAAAAGCAAGGTATTGGGTCTAGGTAGGGTTGTGATCTCAAAGGATAGACACATGGACAAAGTCATGCTTGTCGAGTCCTTAGGATTCAACCTCATGTCTGTCTTAATGCTTTGTGATCTTGATATGGTTGTCGTCTTTGGCAAATATCACTGCATTGTGCTAATGGAATCTGACAAATCCAAAGTCTTTGAAGGCTTTAGGAAAGGAGACTTGTATATTGTTGATTTTTCTGCAGGACCATAGCCTGCCACATGTCTACTTGCAAAAGCTTCAGAAGGCTGGTTATGGCATCAACGACTTGGTCATGCTGGGATGAGGAACTTGCATACACTCGCGAAGAAGAAGCATGTCATTGGCATCGAGGGTGTCAAATTCCTCAAAGGTCATCTTTGTGGGGCTTGTGAGTCTAGAAAGATCACCAGAGCCAAGCATCCCTCGAAGACTATCATGACCACTTCTCCTCCCTTTGAATTACTTCATATGGATCTCTTTGGCCCTACTCATTATGCCACGTTCTCCAGTTCTGCATCATTATATGGCTTTGTCATTATTGATGATTATTCTCGTTATACATGGGTGCATATCATCACTTACAAAAATGAGTGCAGGAAGTCTTCAAACAATTTTCCTCAAGAGCTTCTACGAACTTCTGTGTGAAGATCAAGCATATTAGGAGTGATAATGGAATTTAGTTCAAGAACACTGGTCTCGATGAATATCTTGATATACTTGGTGTTACTCACGAGTTGTCTGCTCCCTATACTCCTCAGCATAATGGCGTCATGCAGCACAAGAATAGAATTCTTGTTGAGATGGCTCGCACTATGCTTGATGAATACAAGACAACACAACGTTTTTGGCCTGAAGCTATTGATATTGCATGCCACATCATCAACAGAGTAGATCTTCACAAATTCTTCAAAAAGACCTCATATGAACTCCTCACTGACAAGAAACCCAATAGAGCACCTACCTCCTGTGTTAGATGAAATGTCACCTGAGGAATCCATCAAGCTCAAAGCTACTGAGAATATCATCCCTACCAAAGAATCTGCTGAAGAAATCATTCTGGATCGTGAAGAAAATCATACTGGTGCTGCTGAAGAAATTGCTGGGCCTAAGCAAAGTCGTCAACCTGCACATCCTCGCGTTGCAAACGAAGTGCAGATTGAGAAAATCATCAGCGACATCAACGCACCAGGTCCTCTCACGCACTCAAAAGCTTCACACTTGTCTAACTTTTGTGGGCATTTTGCGTTTGTCTCTATCACAGAGCCCACCAAAGTTGATGAAGCATTCATGGAATCTGAATGGATTCAAGCCATGCAAGATGAATTGCATCAATTCGAGCTCAACAATGTGTGGGAGCTTGTCAGGCGACCAGACCCACGCAAGCACAACATGATCGGTACCAAATGGATCTACCGCAAGAAACACGATGAAAATGGCCTTGCGGTGAGGAATAAGGCTCGTCTTGTAGCTCAAGGCTACACACATGTTGAAGGAATTGACATCGATGAAACTTTTGCACCTGTTGCTAAACTTGAAGCTATTCACAAATTGCTTGCTTATGCTAACCATGATAATATCATCTTACATCAAATGGATGTGAAAAGTGCATTCCTCAATGGTAAGCTTGAGGAAGAAGTATATGTTGCTCAACCACCAGGTTTTGAGGATCCAAAATTTCCAGATCACGTCTATAGACTCAACAAGGCCCTCTATGGCCTCAAGCAAGCACCTAGGGCATGGTATGACACATTGAAGGAATTCCTCATGTAGAAAGGCTTCAAACCCAGTTCACTTGACCCAACTCTTTTCACCAAAGCATATGATGATGAATTATTCGTGTGCCAAATATATGTTGATGATATTATCTTTGGCTGTACTAACCAACGTTACAGTGACGAATTTGCCTATATGATGAATGAGGAATATCAAAAGTTTATGATGGGAGAGTTGAAATTCTTCTTTGGTCTTCAAATTCGTCAACAACACAATGGCATATTGATATCTTAGGAGAAATACCTCAAGGATGTGTTGAGGAAATTCGGCATGCAAGATTGCAAAGGCGTCAAAATCCCTATGCCCACAAATGGCCATCTATGCACCAATGAAAATGGTAAAGACTTCAATCAAAAGGTATACCCCTCCATGATTGGCTCTTTATTGTACCTATGTTCATCTAGGCCGGATATTATGCTTAGTGTTTGCATGTGTGCCCGATTTCAAGCTACACCGAAGGAATCACACCATAAGGCTATGAAGCATATTCTTCGATATCTACCTCACATTACAACACTTGGATTATGGTATCCCAAGGCTCTTCCTTTGATTTCATTGGATATTCTGACTCTGACTATGCTGGTGATCGGGTGGACCGCTAGTCAACATCAGGCGCATGTCATTTCCTCGGACGATCCTTGGTATGTTGGTCCTTAAAGAAGTAGAATTGCGTGTCACTCTCTACTACTAATGCTAAGTACATTGCTGCTGGATCATGCTGTGCTCAATTGCTATGGATGAAGCAAACTCTCAAGGACTATGGCATCAATGTGAAGAATGTGCCACTCTACTGCGACAATGAGAGTGCTATTAAAATTGCTCACAACCCAGTTCAGCACTCGAAGACAAAGCACATCCAGATTCGTCATCATTTTCTTTGTGAGCATGTGTTGAAGGGCGACATCTCCATCGACCACGCAAATACTGAAGACCAGCTGGACGATATCTTCACAAAGCCCTTGGATGAGAAGAGATTTAGCAAGTTGCGGTGTGAGCTAAATATCTTAGAATCTTCGAATGTTCTTTGAAAAGGACACACATCCTAACACTTACGCAAATTCTATGACTTAGATGGGCAACACACGAAGTAACATTTTTCTTCAATCAAGTGTGACGAAACTAATGAAGAATTTGATTCTCAGAACCCTACGACAATTATACGCGATGTCTGAAATTATCATTCTTATACGGTGGGTTACGCCACCAACCAAAGTTGAAAATCTTCAAATTTGAGTTTTTCTTCATTTTTGAAATTCCCCAGTTGTTCAATATCTTCAACTTTGCATTGTCTTGTCTCTTTCTGTTGTTATTCTTCATTGACTAAATATATACTTGAGTTTTATGTCATCTACAACATTCACTTATTGCTAATCCTTCAAGTTGCTTTTTCTGCTAAGTGAATGTGATCGGGCCCCTTCCCCCTCTATGCTAAACTCAACCCAGTCTGTTCACAAATTCTTCATGTGCGTTCTATTTGGAACCCATTCAAAGTCTTCACTGTGTCCTTGTCAGCTGAAGAATTTGCGAATGCAAAATTAAAACTTTCTTATCTAAATTTCCGGCTTTCGCCGCTCAAACCGTTCCACATCCCATGATAAGATTTATATATTCACCCATGATCTCCACCACACTGTACGTGGGTGACACATGTCACTAGGATGAGAAGGGTCAGGGGAACGTTCGTCCATTTTCCTCAGGTGAGCGGATTTTCACCTCGGCTATAAATATCCCTCACCCTCCTCAGACTGCATTTACCCCGCTCGAACTCACTCCCCTCGCTTGAGCTCTCAAGCCCTAGTGCCGCCGCTACCTTCATCGTTGCTGGTGAGGAAGAGCTACACTGCCTTGACCTCGTCGCCATCATACTCGCGTCGGCAGCGGATGTCTTCACTCCGCCGCCGCCGTAGCTGTCTTCCTCTGCCAAGTTAGGGCATGGAAGATCTGGAGTGATGAACTTCCAATCTAACACTCGTAGTTCATCGTGTTCTTCGTCAATGGTAATTAAAAGTTACTTTTACTGCCTTTGTTGATTCTGATGATTTCCATAAAATCTTCAAAAGTTGTTTATCCTTCAACTTCCACACTTTAGACACCTCATACAATCATCTGTTCTTGATCTATTTCTCTAAGTGACATTTTTCATCAAGATTCCTCAATTGTGTGAATTTCACAATCCATACAACTCTGGAACCTAAGTCAAAGAACGCTTAGTCAAATTCGTCAAGACATCTGGTCAAATTCCTCAAACTTGTTCCTTTTGCAAAAACTTCTGAGAACGCATATGACCTCTCCAAATTCTTCGCACCTATACTCTATTCACAGGTACACATGTCCACTGCTGAATCACTAGGTTCTCATCAACTTAACTCATTTGCAGCGTTCCTCGAAGAAAAACCGCACACCTCTTCAGAGAACTCAATTGTTCCAAATCCTCAGCTGAAGAAAATGGCAGATGGCAATCGACCTCAGAAGGGAGGGAAGAAACTGGAAGTGGATACTGCTTTCGAAATTGTCGTGGGGACTGAGGGCCACGAGCACCTATGGGGCAGGAGGGCCCCTTCTTTTGTACGGCAAGGGAGCGGAGGGCGCATGCAGAGCGGATCGAGGCGAGGGAGCGCGCGGGGGATTTTTACCCAGCTTCGGAGCTCTCCAGAGAGATAAAACTCCTATTGCTGCTTTGTGTGTTTGTATTCTGTTCTTGCTCGAGAGAGAGCGGGCGTGGCGTCGAATCAGCCGAACTGAGGAACCGAACCTCCGAACCACTTCTACGTGCGCATGGGCCTCCTTTTTATAGGCTAAAGGGGTCACCGACAGGTGGCAGCGTAGAAAAGGGGGGTAGAAAGGTAAAAATGCGGGTTGGTACAACTACTACCAACAGTGTCCCCTACCTAACTCTGACAGCAGGGACAAGGGCATTTAATGCCCGTCCGGTCGCCCCAACAGTGCAAGGAAACGACCGTTAGAGGTGCCACCGATCGCCACGATGGCCTCCTTGTCAGCTTCGCTTGCCACCTCGCACCGCCATGCTGCACAGCTACCCGCCACGTGCACCAGGAGTGATCCTGTGGCGACACGTCGTCGGGTGTGCTGGAGCGCGGGTGCAGGGTGGCAACCTTGCCGCGGCAAGCGCCTTGCCGCAGTCCTTGTCTTGCCGCACCAGCGAGCTTGCCGCACGCCGGGCCTTGCCGGGACGCGCGTGGCGTCGTGGCAGGTTCCTTGAAGTGCCTTAGCTGGCCTTCCCGGCAAGCTCCTCTTGCCGGGACCTTGGTCCTTCCCGACAAGCTCCTCTTGCCGGTGTCTTGTATTCTTCCCGGCAAGCTTCTCTTGTCGGGGCCTTGGTTGGCCTTCCCGGCAAGCTCCCCTTGCCGGGGTTTTTAGCTTTGGTACTCTATTCTTGAATGGCATCTAAGCGGCCGTCGAGGGTCTTGGCGGATGCCCGGCAAGCCCTGCCGCGGGTCGCTGCGACTGCCCGTGCACAAGTTTGGGGGACTAAGGTACCCCCTACTTTAGTACACCAACAGGAGCCCCCGGGCCTGGGCCAAACACGGTGCCGAGCGCTGTTGGGCCAGGCCCAAAACAGTGCACGGGCACGCGCGGCCTGGGTCCACACTAAATATGACTCTGCACCCACCACGCCCTCCCCTTGCAACGGCACGCGTCAAACGCGGCGTCATGGGAGAGATCATGGGCAATTTTTTTAACCCAGGGAATGCGTAACGTCCGCATCCCCTGTTTATAAGCAGAGGAAACAGGGCCGTTCCCCCCACCTTCGCCACTTCCAGTTCCTTCCTCCGAAAGCTCCACCGCTCCCCTCTGCTTCCCAAGCCGAAAGAGAGCAGCGCTCCGCCGCCCATCGCCGATCGGGAAGAGCTTGTCGAAGAGGTCGCCGGTGAGGGGGAGCCCGTGGCCGAAACGAGCGATCCTGCCGGGGGCGCGAGCGGCCAGCCGTCTTCGAGCAGCTTGCCGCAGGCGGAGCCCCTAGCGTGGCCCCAATTCCAGCCGAGAAGACGCCTCCGTCGAGTTGGAGATGCGGCGGAGGAGCAGGCCGGCCAGCAACCGAGGCGCCGTGGGACACGCTCCACCGCGGCAAGCACTGCTGCCGCGGGAGGGTCCCAGGCTGCGCCGGCAACCGAGGCGGGGTCTTCCTGGGCCGCCACGCCTGATCCCACCACAGCCCCCTGCAAGCACCGAAGGGAGCCTACTCCTCCGTCACACCACGCAGAGAGGGTACCGGACTTCGACCTCTCCACGCTGAGCTCCGATGATGATGAAGATGAGGATGAGGAGGAGTGAGGCTTTCTTCTCAGTGTTCTTGATCTTTGGTATTGTTTGTATGGTATCTAATTTGCTTTCCTCTTAATTCCTGCTCTATTTCAGGACTCTGGCCGAGAGGGCGGCGAAAAGGGCCAGGATTCCTGTGGTTGTCATCGAGGACGATCCTGCTGTGACTGCAGAAGACACGTCCGAGACCACCTTGACGGACCCGATTCCTTCTCCTTGCGGCAGCCCCCAGCACACCCCAGCGTAAGTGTTTGATTTACTTCCGATTGTGGGGCGCATGTGGGTGCTTCTTCTTTTGCTGGCATCTTGATTGTTGTTTTGCTCGTGTAGGAGCAGAGCAAGCCCATCAGGAGGAACCAGAAGCCGCTCCGGAGGTGCAGTCTGCCTCAATTACGCCGCCAAGGGGCGATTCTCCGACAAGGGAGCACTCTCCGGCAAGGGAGCGGTTCCCGGCAAGGGACGGTTCCCCGGCGAGGGGTGGGACCAGTGAGTCTTTAGTAGCGGAGCCCACAGTCACAGAGCCCAGCACAGGTAACCTCCCTTGTCGGAAATCTTCCCTTAGGTCCTTCTTCTGATCATCTTTTTTGGATATTTGCTTGACTCTTCGTTCCTCTTCCTATCCTCAGATCCCCCTCTCGTAGACCCGATGGAAACCGAGGCCGCCGGCGAGGAAGGCGCACGCGGCAACACTGAAGATGCCGCCGCTGGCGAGGAAGAGGCTGGTACTGATGATCCCGCCGACGTGGAGGCCGCCAAGGCTGCTGGCGCAGGGGCCGGCGAGGGATCTGGTGATCACACTGACGACCCGGAGGACGCAGGAGCGCAAGGGGCTACACCATCCGCCGACCCCTCCGCCGCTGATGCAGCGCCGGGCCCCGAGGAGCCCCAGCCAGGCGCATACTTGAAGGCCGGCGAGGGCGTGTACATCAAGCTTCCCTGGGCGTCGATCTCTAGGGCACCGGCGGAAGGGGAGGAGTTCGACGGAGAAGTGCTCGCCTCCGCTGGGCTGGCAGTGGTTGACGGGCCAAGCAGCAGCAGGGGTGAGTCCGAGGAGGACCAGCTGCTCCGAAAGCTGGTGTCACTCTATCGCGCCCGGCAAGCAAAGCTCGAGTCCCGGGAAGCGCTTGTAGCGCGGGCGGGAGTTGGCATAGAGAAGCACGCGGAGGAGCTCAAGAGCCGTTGCCGAGGAGAGGGCGCAGCTCGAGAAGGCGAAGAAGGCTTTCCTCCTAGAGAAGGCTGAAGCGGAAGAGCAGCAGAGGCTCACCGCCGAGGAGCTGTCCAAGCGGGATGGTGAGCTAATACAGAAGAAGGTGAACTTGGACAGCCACGAAGAGGAGCTCGCCGCCCGGGAGCAATCGCTTGGCGGGGCACTCAGGGAGGCAAAGGATGCCGCCGCGGCTGCTGAGGCCGCCAAGAAGGAGTTGGAAGTGAGGGCGACGCAGCTGGAGGCGGTCGTGAAAAGGAAGGACAAAGAGCTTGCCGCACTCCAGCGCGAACGCGAGAAGGACGCGCGCGCCCATGGAGATCTACAAGTTCAGCTTGCCGAGAAGATCAAGGAGCTGAACGCCGCCAAGGACTCGAGCGCCGGCCTTGAGCTGAAACTGGCCACCTTGGCGGAGACGCTGGACGCCGCCAAGAAGCGAGAAGATGTCTTGAGGAAAGATCTCAAGTGCAACGAAGAGCTGCTGACGAGGGCCGCCGAGGCTCAAAACGCCTTCAAGACCACGGTGGAGCTCTGGACGGAGGGCCTCGTCAACATCGCTGCATCCATCGACGAGGAGCTGGCGGAACTGGACTTGGCAGGCTTCGGGTACTCCACCGACGAAAATCTCCCGCCCAGCGCCAGGCTCACTCTTTTCTTCAAGGGCGTGGCGACGGCCCTCCGGCAACTCCGGGAAAGGATCCTGAAGAAGCTGGCGGACGAGTCGCGCGCGATCTGCGCCAAGGTCTTGGAGAAGGTGTTGGTGAAGATACTCTTCCGCAACCCGAGCCTCGACCTCACCCGCGTCCTCAAGAGACTGCCGGCGGGCGCCGATCTTGAAGAACTCAAAGCCATCGTCGCACCCATCATGGACAAGGTGAATGAGGTCAAGAGGGTTGACGGCGAGTGCGTGGATTAGATCATCCTTCTCCTCCTTTCCTTGTCGCCCTTTATCTAAGTCACAGGAAAATTTAGTCAGTGATGCAGCAAGTTACTTTTGTAATATAACTCTATTCTGGGCACTATCTGCTACGTTATTTCCTTTACTTGATTCCGCCCCTTGTGTGTTTTCACCCTACGCTTTGAGGGAAACTTGCCGGCGCAAGCACACTTGCTATGTGCGGGACATCAGCAGCCTGCTGGCGGTGTTGCATCCGGCAAGAAACCTTGTCGGGGCTAGTTGCAGCGCGCTTGTATTGTTGAGCGGACTCGAAACAAATCAAGGGCGCAACTTAGCCGCGAGCCGGTTCCTCCGCGCACAGGTTTTACACACAAGGCACAGTCGTTCAAGGAATATAACTTTGCTCTGAGCAACGCTTGCTGTGCTATCTCCTTTACTTGGTCCTTTCTTTGTATGTCTTTACCCTACGCTTTTGGGGAACTTGCCGGCACGGGCACGCTTGCCGCAAGTGCTGAGTGCGGAACATCAGCAGCTTGCCGGTGGTGCCGGAGCACGCTTGCCGCGGGCGCTGAGTGCGGGACGTCAGCAACCTGCTGGCGGTGCCGGTTCCGGCAAGAAACCTTGCCGCAACTAGTTGCAGCACGCTTAAGCCGTTGAGAGGGCTCGAAAACAACGCAAGGGTGCTTAGCGGCTCACTTAAGTTGCTGAGCGGACTCGAAGCAAAGTAAGGGCACTTAGCAGCTCACTTAAGTTGTTGAGCCGACTCGAAACGAAGTAAGGGCGCAACTAGCTACGAGGAGGTTCCTCCGCGCACAGGTTTTTCATACAAAGCAGAATCGTTCAAGGAGGATAGCTTAAAATTTTAAGAAATGATAGTGCTCAAACTTTGGCAACTTATGTTTTTCTGTCGTCTGTGCCCCGGCAAGACAACACTTCTTTGAACGACGCTTGGTCCATACCTTCATCCTCTCCTCCCCCCCATGAACTTGTGGGCGAAGGGACCTCCTTTTTGAAAAAAAGAAAGGAGAGAAAACAATGGTATGGGGCCTTAATGCTTGCTATTTCTTACCAGGGATGAGTGCTGCACAAAGTGTCAGGTAAAACATGCAAGAAAGAAAAAATGCATGAAATTTGACAAGATGTGCGGAGCACATGAACTTTATTTACGCACGGGATCTGCGCCTGGCTTTGTACAAAGGGTTACATGCAACTGCGGCAAGGCTTGTACAAAAGTTGGTTGCCGGAACGGATTCCGGCAACCGCGCTCTATGTTCCAGGAATTGCTCACCGGAAAGCCGGGCCTAGTGACTCGTTTCACCCGATAAGGGCCTTCCCACTTCGGCGTCAACTTGTTGGAATTCTTGGCGGATTGAACACGCCGAAGAACAAGGTCGCCTTCCTCGAAGCTTCTGGCATTAACTTTGCGGCTATGATAGCGGCGTAAAGCTTGCTGGTAGCGAGCAGCTCGCACAGCAGCCTGAAGACGATCTTCCTCGAGGAGCAGCGCGTCATCTTGCCGCGGCTGCTCTTGCTCAAGCTCATCATAAGCGAGCACTCGAGGTGACCCGTATACGAGTTCCGTGGGGAGAACTGCTTCTGCTCCATAGACAAGAGCAAAAGGTGTCTGGCCAGTGGCTCGATTAGGCATCGTCCTGATCGACCAAAGAACCACCGGCAGCTCCTCGATCCAATTTTTTCCGCACTTGCGCAGCCTGTCGAAAGTTCTGGTCTTGAGCCCGCGCAGCACTTCAGCGTTCGCCCTCTCCGCTTGACCGTTGCTTCTCGGATGAGCAACAGAAGCGAAGCAGATCTTGGTGCCAAGATCTTGGATGTACTGCATGAAGGTGCGGCTCGTGAATTGTGTGCCATTGTCCGTGATGATCCTGTTAGGGATTCCGAAACGGCAAACAATTGACCTGAAGAACTTGACTGCTGACTGTGCTGTCACCTTCCTCACTGCCTCCACTTCCGGCCACTTTGTGAACTTGTCGAGTGCAACGTACAAGTACTCAAAGCCCCCGACAGCTCGGGGGAAGGGGCCGAGTATATCGAGCCCCCAGACCAAAAATGGCCAGGATAAAGGGATTGTTTGGAGAGCTTGAGCTGGCTGATGAATCTGTTTGGAATGGAACTGGCACGCTTCACACTTGGTTACTTGTGCAGTTGCATCTTGGAGGGCTGTCGGCCAGAAGAAACCTTGCCGGAAGGCTTTACCGGCAAGGGCTCTTGCGCCAATGTGGTGACCACATATGCCTCCATGTATCTCTGCCAACAGCTCCTGTCCATCTTCCCGGGAAATGCACGTCAATTTCACTCCGTTGAATCTTTTTCTGTATAGTATGTCATCGACAAACTGGTACATACTTGATTGCCGGGCCACTTTTTCCGCTTCTTCCTGTTCCTCGGGAAGTTCTCCTGTCTGAAGGAAATGGACGATCTGCTGTGCCCATGCCGGAGCTTGTGGCTCGACGACAAGGACTAAAGGCGCGAATGCTGCTGCGGGAACATCCGCTTCTACGGCAATAATCTGGGATCCTGCCGGAGCGTGATGCTCCCCGACAAGCTTGCTGGAGAAAAACTCGTCGGGAGCCTCTGCTCGAACGGAACAAGGCCTAGGGCTTGCCGGAGCAGGACGTTCCCCGGCAAGCGTGTCGGGACACAGCTTGTCGGGAGCCTCTGCTCGAACGGAACAAGGCCCAGGGCCTGCCGGAGCAGACCGCTCCTCAGCGCTCTTGGTGTTGATATTGGGGACCTTCTCGATGGCGGCTTCGGGGAGCTCTGCCGGAGGGTAGTCGCCAGTAACCAACTTCCTCTTCTTGCTCCGTCCAGTTGATGGTGTCACAGATGGCTGAGTCAGCTTGAGCACAAAGATCCCTGGTTCCACAGGCAATTTGAGTGCGGCACACTTTGACAGACTATCTGCAATGTCATTCTGAGCTCTTGGAACATGTTCCATTTGCAGGCCGTCAAAATGCTCTTCTAGCTTCCTCACTTCATCGATGTAGGCTTCCATCAACGGACTCTGATAATCTTTGTTAACTTGGCGGACGACAAGCTGTGAATCACCCCTGACAATAAGCTTCTTGATCCCAAGTTCTGCCGTGATCCTGAGTCCAGCGAGCAAGCCTTCATACTCTGCAGTATTATTTGTTGCTTGCTGTGGTGGCACCCCCAGCGGTCTTTTCGGCATCGGCTTGCGCCTGGGCGTCTTGCCGGGGCTTCGATGTGCTCGGTTGCCGGGGCTTGTCGCCGTTGGAGAAGCCAATGAGGCTATAGATGGCGGCCCTCCAGTCGTCGATCTTATCCGGCGCTGGAGGGTAATCTAGAAGCAGCTGGGCTCGGGCCAGCGCTTCCTCTGGAGTCTTGGGCGGCGGTGGCGAGCGGCGTGAGGCGCGAGACATGCTCAAACTTCTAACAGTGTTAGAAGGAGCATCATCTCGCGCAGGCGACCGCACCGCGCTCGTGCCAGCGTGTTGGCGTGCATGTTGGCCTTGAGCGTCCCGCGACCCACCAGCTTGGCCTTGTTCCAACGCGAGTACGGTGCTAGGAGCACCGCGGCGTTGCTGATCCTGCACCTCTTGGGAGGGGTGCGGTGGATATGCAGAAGCTGAACCTTGCGGGGCCTTGTCCTTGGACCGGGTGACGACGCGCGTCCCCCCGCCGGCGCTCGCTCATCCGCCGGCGTCTGCCCCACCGCCCGTTTGCTCCGGTGGCGGTAGGGAAGTCGCAGATGGAGCGACCACTTCCGAAGTCTTCTTCTTTGGAGGCATGTCGACGAGGATGTTGATGTAGCGCGCGTAGACGCCGGATCAGATACGCACGATCTCGACGCCCCCTACCTGGCGCGCCAGAGATGTCGTGGGGACTGAGGGCCACGAGCACCTATGGGGCAGGAGGGCCCCTTCTTTTGTACGGCAAGGGAGCAGAGGGCGCACGCAGAGCGGATCGAGGCGAGGGAGCCCGCGGGGGATTTTTACCCAGCTTCGGAGCTCTCCGGAGAGATAAAACTCCTATTGCTGCTTTGTGTGTTTGTATTCTGTTCTTGCTCGAGAGAGAGCGGGCGTGGCGTCGAATCAGCCGAACTGAGGAACCGAACCTCCGAACCCCTTCTACGTGTGCATGGGCCTCCTTTTTATAGGCTAAAGGGGTCACCGACAGGTGGCAGCGTAGAAAAGGGGGGTAGAAAGGTAAAAATGCGGGTTGGTATAACTACTACCAACAGTGTCCCCTACCTAACTCTGACAGCAGGGGACAAGGGCATTTAATGCCGGTCCAGTCGCCCCAATAGTGCAAGGAAACGACCGTTAGAGGCGCCACCGATCGCCACGATGGCCTCCTTGTCATCTTCGCTTGCCACCTCGCACCGCCATGCTGCACAGCTACCCGCCACGTGCACCAGGAGCGATCCTGTGGCGACACGTCGTCGGGTGCGCTGCAGCGCGGGTGCAGGGTGGCAACCTTGCCGCGGCAAGCGCCTTGCCGCAGTCCTTGTCTTGTCGCACCAGCGAGCTTGCCGCTCGTCGGGCCTTGCAGGGACGCGCGGGGCGTCGCGGCAGGTTCCTTGAAGTGCCTTAGCTGGCCTTCCCGGCAAGCTCCTCTTGCCGGGGCCTTGGTCCTTCCTGACAAGCTCCTCTTGCCGGCATCTTGTATTCTTCCCGGAAAGCTTCTCTTGCCGGGGCCTTGGTTGGCCTTCCCGGCAAGCTCCCCTTACTAGGGCTTTTAGCTTTGGTACTCTGTTCTTGAATGGCATCTAAGCGGCCGTCGAGGGTCTTGGCGGATGCCCGGCAAGCCCTGCCGCGGGTCGCTGCGACTGCCCGTGCACAAGTTTGGGGGACTAAGGTACCCCCTACTTTAGTACACTGACAGAAATCCTTGATGACATCTATGCAGGGTATTGCACTCCTGATGAGGAAACTCACGGAAAGGAAAAAAGAATGAGCGCAAGGTGCACATTCAGAAGATTGAAAGAAGATGGGCACGAGAATGGAGGGAATACAGATATGTTACTACAAAGTACATGAAGAAATTCGCTCTAAACCCTCCTTGCACAAGACCTCCGTTGGCACCTGGCAAAATTGCTGATCCCACTAGCATCAAGCGCAGTGAGGACTATGCTGATTAATGAGCCAAGTGGCAAGCCAAGTTGGCCAAACAGGCCAAATAATCAGTGAGGAAATTCAGCGAAGACTCAGCTGCCGCTGCTGCTGAGGCCTCTACTAGCAAGAAGGCTATGCCTAAGAAGCCTGCTCGGAAACCACATTCCTCAACAATGCCCTCATGACCAAGCTCATCAGTGCCCTCAAGGACTATTCTTCAAGCTGCTCTTGTTCCTCAAGTCGCAAAACCCTCAGCTCCTCCAGCAAAGTCCTCGGCACTTGTGCATCTCGCCTCTTGCCAAAGGACCACATGCATTTCAATTGCTTCAGGAGCATCTGCAAGTTCTTCAGCTCCTCCTCAGTCTTCAATAGGCCCCACTTTGCTAAAGACCAAGGCCACTGCTGGACAAGGCACAAGACCAAGTCCTCATATGAAGCAAATTGCCTTCCAAGTGCCGTCAGATGATGACGAAACTAATGATGAGGAATTAGCTGAAATCATCAGAAACAGACAACAAAGGGCCGCTAGAGACAAGGGCAGCGCCGTGCCACTCATGCTGGATCGGAAGAAGATCCTGGACTTCATTGATCTCTGGCACAAGGACCCAAACACTCCTTTGCCAGAATTAAATCTCACACCTGGCCAAAGTCATATGTGGACGGCTTTCATTGCTGAAGAAAAATGGAAATTTGAGTAAGCCAGACCTGTGAAGAAAGCTCAGTACAAGAAACAGCGATTTTTGAAGGAAAATATTCTGGAGCTATCACCTGATCAACTTATTGCTCTGCAATCAGAAATCAAGAATCTCAGTGATGAATTTGACACCTACAAGGCAGAATGGCTGGGAGCCAAAGTCAGAATCATCACAATGGCGAAGGGATTTACTTCCAATGTTGCTGCTCAAACACACATTGAAACTCCTCAAGCTGAAGCATCTGCACAGCCAACTGAAGAACATGCCAGCACCGCTGACGAAAATCAGGCTGCTGATGAGACTGAAAGCACCAGGGCTGATGAAGCTATACCAGCCGCTGAAGAAATTGCCAGGGAAACCACTAGTGTTGCGCCTAAAGAACAAGACGGGCCAGCTGAAGCATCTGACGCTATGCCTGAGGAAACTGAACAAGTAAGGACAACTGCATCAGTTGTGCCTGAAGAAACTGCACCAATTTCCTCTGGTCCTCTTGCACCAACGCCAACACCAAGTGCTATTCTTCCCTCTGCATTAGAAGTGAAGAAAACCAAGGCTGCAGAGAGAGCAGTAGTGAATAAAAGGAAAGCATCTACTTCCTCAGAGTCTTCTGCTCCCAAGAAGGCGAAGACTTTGACCATCTCATTTGCAAATCCAATAGATGTTGTTCCTCTTTCAAGCATGCCATCAAAGGAAATCATTCCTTTTGGTGAAGATTATGTGATTCCAAGTGAATCAGATGAAGAAGATCCTTCTGCTGCTTCGACAGAGCAGATGGATGAAGAAATTGAAGTGAACAATGTCACTTCAACCCCTCTGGTATCATCACCCATGCCTCAGTTCACGGTTGAAGAGGCAGGCGTTGAGGAAATTGATGATGAAGAAGAAGACATTGACATTGAGTGCATCACTCTAGTGTTGATGATGACTATTGGGAAAGTCATCACCCCAATTCCCCCATGTTCACCCCACTGCAACAGATTCCTCAGTCCCCAGTCCAGACTAAAGAAATTCATATGGGCTCTATTGAACCTCAAGCACCTCTTCTTACCATTCCTGAAGAAATTCCAGCCACTAGTGTTGATGATAAAGCTACTGAAGAAAAACAGACCCATGCTGCCACTGAAGTGGAAACTAAAATTCCTCAGCCTATGGCCCTTGAGACTATGATTCAAGAGGCAGTGAAGACATTGACTAATACTCCTCAGCCCAAGCCTAAGAATCCTTTCTCAAAGACGCAGAAGTTCAAGGCTGATGACTTCTTTCATGAGCATGTATTCTTCACTAATTGAAACCCATATGACTATGCTCGTCTTCGAAGGAAGCGTTTCTGGACAACAAGTCAGATGAACTTCTACTCTTCACTGCTATTCGATAAATACAAGATCTTTGACCATGAGCATATTCCTCATGTGGATATGGAATCGCTGCCATGCTTCACACCAGTCCTCAGTGTTCTTCATGACACTGGGCTACTCAATTTCTGCACTGATATATGTGATTGCAATGAAGAGCTAATTCTTCAGTTCTACGCGATGCTGCACATCACCAGAAATTATGATGATATAAATTCTTGGGTGTTGGACTGGATGACAGAGAACATTCTCTTCAAAGCACCGGCCTCTGAATTGCTTCATGCCCGGCTTGTCAATCCTCCCCTTGAAGGTGCACGCCTCCTCTACCATGAACCTGAGCTCTCTGATCATTTCATGCAAGTGTTGATGAAGCTGCTGAAGTCTGGCCAAGTCCCAAGAACCAAGTTCCTCGTGAAGGAATTGCTTTATGTGCCTCGTACTGTCTATCGCATTTTGACCAAGACCCTGAGTCCTATCAAAGGCCACGACTCTAATGATGAAGTCGTTGGCATCATGAAGAATTTGCTATTCAATATCATGCATGGTATTCCAATCAACTACCATGATTTCTTCATGAGGACTATCACAAATGTTGCTCTCTCTCCGTTTAAATTGAAGCCTTATGCTCCCTGGATCATGAAATTCATCAGATCAAGGTCTTCAATCAACTACAAGTGTCGGTGTACTAGAATAGGGGTACCCTAGTACCCCGAACTTGTGCACGGGCAGTTGCAGCACCCCGCGGCAAGGCTTGCCAGGCGACCGCCAAGGACCTCCGTGGTTCCCTTGGAGCCACTCAAGAACAAAGTATTTAAGCTCAGGAGACAAGGCCCCGGCAAGAGGAGCTTGCCGGGAAGGCCAACCAAGGCATTCCAAGGAACTTGCCGCGACGCGCCACGCGCTCCGGCAAGGCAACAAGGCCCCGGCAAGAGGAACTTTCCGGGAAGGCTAACCAAGGCATCTCGAGGCCCAGTGGGCGACAAGCTTCCGAGCCCGGCAAGACAACGGCTGCGGCAAGGCGCTTGCCGCGGCAGGCCGCCACTCTGTACCCAGGCTCCAGCGCATCCACCAACGTGTCGCTCTGAGGGCCTTTCCAGACGCGCGTGGCGGATGGCTGTGCAGCCAGCGGTGCGCAGTGGCATGCGAAGCTGACAAGATCGCCATTGTGGCAAACGGTGGCGCCCCTAACGGTCCTTTTCTACACTGTTTGGGCGACTCAGACAGGCATTTAATGCCCTTGTCCCATGCCGTCAGGGTTAGGTAGGGTGTACTATACAAATAACTGTACCAACCACCTTTGCTTTTTACATTTGTACCCTTCTCTGCGTTGCCACCTGTCGGTGACCCCTTGAGCGTATAAAAGGAGGCCCATGCGCAACATAGAGGAGGTTCGGAATCTAGAAACACACACGAGGTTCGGTTCATTCGGAACCCAGAAAAAAACTACGCTCTCTCTCTGGAGCAAGAACACAAGATAATCAAACAAGCAGCAGTAGGAGTGTTATCTCTCCGGAGAGCTCCGAAGCTGGGTAAACTTCTCGTGTGCATCGCCTCGATCTGCTCTTCGTGCGATCTCCGCCCCTCGCCGAACCGAAAGGGGCTCGGTCCGCCGGCCCCATAGGTGTTCGTGGATCAGTTTCCCCGACATCTTTGGCGCGCCAGGTAGGGGGCGTCGAGATTGTGTGAACCTGATCCGGCGTTCACACGAGCTAGATCTTCATTTTCTTCATCGACATGCCATCGAAGAAGAAGACTTCGGCGGCAGCTGCTCCGTCCATGTCACTTCCGCCATCGCTGGAGCAAGCGGGTGGTGGAATGGACGCTGACGGAAGAATGGACGACGACGAGGAAGCTCACGACGCTGCCAGGCCCAAGGGCAAGGCGGCGCAGACCTCGACGTCTGCGATTGTTCCGCGCCCATCTCAGGAGGCGCAGGACCAACAGCGTCATGGCACACGCAGTGCCATACGCATGATAGGCCAAGACCAAGCTGGTGGATCCCGGGGCGCTCAAGACCAGCATGCACGCCAGCGTGCTGGTGCAAGCGAGGCACGGTCGCCCGGACGGGATACTGCTCCTTCTAACATAGTTAGAAGTCCGAGCACGTCCCGCTCCTCGCGCTGTCCGCCACTGCCACCCGCCACTCCGGCAGAAGCTTTGGCACGAGCTCAACTGCTACTGGATTACCCTCCGACGTCGGACAAGATCGACGAATGGAGGGCCACCATTCAGAGTCTCATCGGCTACGCCAACGGCGACACTCCACGGCAGCCGAGCGCGTCGCTGCCGCAGCAGGGTGGCCACGCGCGAGCCGGTGGCGACGAAACTGGTGGGGGTGCAACCACCATGCAATCACCACCCCGAAGGCCAAGATCGCCGACTCGCCGGATCCACCTTGACAGCGACTCCACCGCATCGTCGGATCCACGAGCTCGTCGCGATCAGCGCCAAGTTCTTCATGATCGACAACAAGAAGACGCTCGTACTCGCATCGAGCGCCGAAGAGAAGCGCGATGTTCATCCGACAAGCACGCTGGGCCCTCTGTTGACATGCATGCGCCAGGGGAACCAGGCGACTTGCCGTACGCGGTAGGTTCCCCTGCGTTCACTCGTGAGCTGCGGCAAGTCCGGTGGCCCAGCACGAAGAACTTCAAGCCAGACGTACCGGAGAAGTACGACGGCAAGACGCATCCGTCGGAGTTCTTTGTGTCTCAGAACGTGCGAAACCGCAGGATGCGGGAGGAAATGGCGATGTGCAAGATCAGAGATGTCAGTGAGCTGTATGCCCTGGCCGACAAGTGTGCACGTGCTGAGGAAGGGAGGAGACTCCCCGGAGAGAACATAGGAGCAGGAGGATCTGACAGTGAAGATGCTGCCCCGGCAAGGAAAAACCGGCGGCAGAACAACAGGAAGATGAAATGCAAAGAGGAGTTAGCTGTTGAGCAGTCCGGCAACGGTGGTGGCGCCAAGAAAGCCAAAGCTGGTGACTCCGGCAAGGAGGTTGCTGCGGAGGTCGCGGTCACCGACAAGCAGGACGGCACCAACAAGCAGTATTGCAAGATCCACCGCACCAAGGGCCACGATCTCCAGAGCTGCAAGAAAGTCGAGCAGCTTGTTGAGCAACAGAAAGCTGAATACGAGCGGCGCGACAAGGAGAGGGCCCAGGAAGGTGATGGAGGATCCGGCAAGAAATGCACCGGCCGAGGAGGACGCCGCGGCAAGGCCAAGCAGCGGCAAGGAGACAGACCTCCTCGCGGCCGCGACAAGGATGAGGACGACGATGACGATGAAGACCTGGATGATGAGGAGACTGATGAGCAAGAGTTCCAGAAAGCCACAGATGTCTTGTGCGTTGACGGTGGTGCTTCTCTGCACACTTCACACCGCCAGCTCAAGCAGTGGGTGCGAGAAGTTAATGCAGCAGAACCACCCATCGAGTCACGCAAGCCTCTGAAATGGTCCAGCACGCCTATCATCTTCGATATTGAGGACCACCCTGATCGCATAACTATGGTCGGGTGCTTGCCGATGTTGGTTTCACCAACTATCCGCAACCTCAAGGTCACCAAGATGTTAGTTGACGGCGTGGCCGGCTTGAACCTGGTCTCCTCCATGGTACTCCAGAAACTCCATATCCCTGACAGCGAGCTCGAAGAGACCGGCACGTTCCAAGGAATCAACCCGGGAAGAAGCAAGCCGAAGGGAAAGATCACGTTGCCAGTAACATTTGGCAGCGAGTTGAACTTCAGGACTGAGAGGGTCACGTTTGATGTTCCTGATTTTCCCTTGCCTTACAATGGAATCCTTGGCCGTCCAGCACTTGCCAAGTTCATGGCAGCCTCTCACTATGCGTACAACGTACTGAAGATGCCAGGCCCGATACGTGTCATCTCTGTCCCCGGCGACAAGAAGGATGCCCTTATCTATGCCGACAAGATCTACCGGGAAGCAGCAGCCGCAGCAGAACGCAAGACACTTGCCACTGAAGCTCCCGAGGGGAAGAAGAAGACCAAGTCCGGCAAGAGCTCTGATGCCCACTCCGGCAAGCGCACCTCTTCGGAGTGCTGCGCTACCGTCGAGGACGCACCATCGAGCTCCACCGGCAAGTGTAAGGAGGCAATGGCAGCTCCACCTGAGACCAAGAAGGTGTCCGCCAAGGAGGACGGCACTGGTGGTACCTTCACCATCAGTGCCACTCTCGACCCCAAATAGGAAAGCGCGCTCGTTGCTTTCCTACGGGCGAATGTCAACTTGTTTGCGTGGCAACCGTCTGATATCCCCGGTGTTCCCAGGAAAGTAATTGAGCACCACCTTGCCGTCTGTCCTCATGCGCGGCCCGTCAAGCAGAAAGTCAGGAAACAGGCAGTGGAGCGCCAAGAATTCATCGCGGAAGAAATCAAGAAGTTGGAAGCAGCAGGCCTTGTTAGAGGAGTGCTCCATCCCACGTGGCTGGCCAATCCTGTTGTCATGCGCAAGGCTAACGGGAAATGGAGACTTTGTATCGACTTCACTGATGTCAATAAAGCTTGTCCCAAAGACCCATTTCCCTTGCCGCGCATTGAACAGATTGTTGACTCCACGGCCGGATGTGATTTGCTTTCATTTCTTGATGCATACTCAGGATACCATCAGATCTTCATGGTATAAGAAGATGAAGAGAAAACCGCATTTATCACCCCGTGTGGCACGTACTGCTTCGTACGGATGCCTTTCGGTTTGAAGAATGCTGGTTCAACATTTGCAAGGGTAGTCCACCACGCTTTTGAGCCGCAGATGCACAGAAATGTGGAAGCTTACATGGATGACATAGTGGTCAAAAGCAAGGACAGAGCGACCCTGATTCAAGATTTAGAGGAGATATTTGCAAATCTGCGCAAGATCAACCTCAGGCTTAACCCCGAGAAGTGCGTATTTGGAGTCCCTTCCGGCAAGCTTCTCGGGTTCTTTGTGTCTCAGCGGGGGATCGAAGCCAATCCCGACAAGATCAAGGCCATTGAGCAGATCAAAGCACCAAAGCGCGTCAAGGATGTACGAAGACTTGCCGGTTGCGTGGCTGCTCTCAGCAGGTTTATCTCTAGATCTGCTGAGCGCGCCCTGCCATTTTTCAAAATACTGAAAAAGGCAGGTCCAATGAAATGGACTCCGGAGGTGGAGGCTGCGCTGCAGGACTTGAAGAGATAACTGTCATCCACTCCAACACTTGTCGCACCTAAGCCACAAGAGAAGTTGCTGCTGTATATAGCGACAACCAATCAAGTGGTTAGTGCTGCGTTAGTGGCGGAGAGGGAGGCAGATGATGAGCCAGCAACCACGGCAGATGCATCCAGCGACAAGCAGGGGGCTTCGCCGACAAGCTCTGGTCCCGACAAGGATGGATCTGCGCAGGAGCATGATAAGATGCAGAAGAGAATGGTGCAGCGCCTAGTTTACTTTGTCAGTTCCCTTCTACAGGGGGCTAGGTCAAGGTACTCTGGCGTGCAGAAGTTGCTTTTCGGCCTCCTCATGGCCTCGAGAAATCTGCGCCATTACTTCCAAGCACATGAGATCACAGTCGTCACTCGCTTTCCGCTGAAGAGGATACTGCAAAATCTAGAAGCGACAGACAGGATTGTCGAGTGGGTGCTGGAACTGTCAAGCTTTGGTCTCAAGTTTGAGAGCACTTCAACTATCCAAAGCAGAGCATTGGCAGAGTTCATAGCAGAGTGGACGCCAACACCAGATGAAGAAATTCCAGAGACGAGCATCCCCGTCAAGGAGGCAAGCAAAGAGTGGCTGATGTACTTCGATGGTGCCTTCTCGCTGCAAGGCGCCGGTGCGGGCGTGCTACTTGTCGCACCCACCGGGGAGCACCTCAAGTACGTAGTCCAGATGCACTTTCCCAAGGAGCAAGCAACCAACAATACTGCAGAGTATGAAGGATTGCTTGCCGGTCTCAGAATCGCAGCAGACCTTGGGATCAAGAAGCTCATTGTCAGGGGTGACTCACAGCTTGTCGTCCGCCAAGTGAACAAGAACTATCAGAGTCCATTGATGGAAGCATATGTTGATGAAGTGAGAAAGCTAGAAGAGCACTTTGACGGCCTACAGATGGAGCATGTTCCAAGAGCTCAGAATGACATTGCTGATGGCCTGTCAAAGTGCGCCGCACTGAAGTTACCTGTGGAACCAGGGATCTTTGTGCTCAAGCTGACTCAACCATCCGTAACACCATCAACTGGACAAAGCAAGAAGAGGAAGTTGGTTTCTGGTGACTACTTTCCGGCAGAGCTCCCCGAAGCCGCCGCCAAGAAAGTCCCCAAGATCAACACCAAGGATGCTGAGGGGGAGTCTGCTCCGGCAAGCCTTATGTTTTGTTCCGTTGAAGCAGACGCTCCCGACAAGTTTTGCTCCGGCAAGCTTGCCGGGGAACATCAAGCTCCGGCAGGACCGCAAGTCCTTGCCGTAGAAGCGGATGTTCCTACAGCAGCAAATGTGCCTTTAGTCCTTGTTGTCGAGCCACAAGCTCCAGCATGGGCACAACAGATTGTCCATTTCCTTCAGACAGGAGAACTTCCCGAAGAGCAAGAAGAAGCGGAAAAAGTAGCCCGGCAGTCAAGTATGTACCAGTTTGTCGATAGCATATTGTACAGAAGAAGACACAATGGTGTGAAATTGAAGTGTATTTGCCGGGAAGATGGACAAAAGCTGTTGGCAGAGATACATGGAGGCATATGTGGCCACCACATTGGCGCAAGAGCACTTGCCGGCAAAGCTTTCCGACAAGGTTTCTTTTGGCCGACAGCCCTCCAGGATGCAACTGCACAAGTAACCAAGTGTGAAGCGTGCCAGTTCCATTCCAAACAGATACACCAGCCAGCTCAAGCTCTCCAGACGATCCCTTTATCCTGGCCATTTTCGGTCTGGGGGCTCAACATCCTCGGCCCCTTCCCCCGAGCTGTCGGGGGCTTTGAGTACTTGTACGTTGCAATCGACAAGTTCACAAAGTGGCCGGAAGTGGAACCAGTGAGGAAGGTGACAGCACAGTCAGCAGTCAAGTTCTTCAGGTCAATTGTTTGCCGTTTCGGGATCCCTAACAGGATCATCACCGACAACGGCACGCAATTCACGAGCCGCACCTTCATGCAGTACGTCCAAGACCTTGGCGCCAAGGTCTGCATAGCTTCTGTTGCTCATCCGAGAAGCAACGGTCAAGCGGAGAGGGCAAATGCTGAAGTGCTGCGCGGGCTCAAGACCAGAACTTTCGACAGGCTACGCAAGTGCGGAAGAAACTGAATCGAGGAGCTGCCGGTGGTTCTTTGGTCGATCAGGACGATGCCAAATCGAGGCACTGGCCAGACACCTTTCGCTCTAGTCTACGAAGCAGAGGCAGTTCTCCCCACGGAACTCGTATACGGATCACCTCGAGTGCTCGCTTATGATGAGCTTGAGAAAGAGCAGCTGCGACAAGATGATGCACTGCTCCTTGAGGAGGACCGTCTTCAGGCTGCTGTACGAGCTGCTCGATACCAGCAAGCTTTGCGCCGCTACCATAGCCGCAAAGTTAAAGCCAGAAGCTTCGAGGAAGGCGACCTTGTTCTTCAGCGCGTTCAGTCCACCAAGAATTCCAACAAGTTGACGCCAAAGTGGGAAGGCCCTTATCGGGTGAAACGAGTCACTAGGCCCGGCGCTGTCCGCCTTGAGACCGAAGATGGCATTCCGGTGAGCAACTCCTGGAACCTTGAGCATCTTCGCAAGTTTTACCCTTAGGACGCGGTTGCCGGAACCCGTTCCGGCAACCACCTTTTGTACAAGTCTTGCCGCTGTTGCATGTAATCCTTTGTACAAAGCCGGGCGCAGACCCCGTGCATAAATAAAGCTCATGTGCTCCGCACATCCTGTCGATTTCATGCATTGTTTTCTTTCTTGCATGCGTTATCTGACACTTTGTGCAACACCCACACCTGATAAGCAATAACGAGCAAAAAGGCTCCATATCATTATTTTCTCTTCTTTCTTTTTCTCAGCAAA
>NC_041391.1:289410420-289422527 GCF_002162155.2 Triticum dicoccoides
GGGGAGGAGAAGATTATGATGTGGACCAGGCGTCGTTCAAGCAAGTTTCGCCTTGCTGAGAAGCAAACGACAGAAAAGCTAAGTTGCCAAAGTTTGAGCAATCAGTTTCTAAATTTTTAAGTTATCTTCCTCGAACGACCCTGCTTTGTATGGGAAACCTGTGCGCGGAGGAACTAACTCGTAGCTAGTTGCGCCCTTACTTTGTTTCGAGTCCGCTCAACAACTTAAGTGTGCTGCATCTAGTTGCGACAAGGTTTCTTGTCGGAAGCGGCACCGCCAGCAGGCTGCTGATGTCCCGCACTCAGCGCTCGCGGCTCGGGTGCCTGCGCCGACAAGTTCCCTAAAAGCGTAGGGTAAAAACATACAAAGGAAGGAATCTAGAAGAGGAAATAACATAGCAATTGATAACAGAAATAAAGTTATATTACAAGATAACTTATCGCAGCTCTAATAAATTGTTCTCATAACATGATTAGCAGCGACAAGGGAAAGCAAGAAATGGGTGGCCTAGTCTACGCGATCGCCCTCAACCCTCTTGATCTCGCTCACCTTGTCCACAATGGGTGCGACAAGGGCCTTGAGCGTGTCCCGATCAGCGTCTGGCGGCAAGGACTTGAGGACGTTGGTGAAGCTGAGGCCTGGATTGCGGAAGGCCACCTTCATCAGCACCTTCTGGAGAACTCCGGCGCAGATTCTGTGCGACTCGTCGGCCAGCTGCTTTGGGATCCTCTCCCGGAGCCGCTGGAGTGCCGTCGCCACGCCCTTGAAGAACAGGCTGAGCTTGGCGCTGGGTTGGAGATTCTCGTCGGAGGGATACCCAAAGTCCTCCATCCCCAGCTGCGCCAGCTCCTCGTCGATGACTGCGGCGATATTCACCAGACCCTCGGTCCAGTGCTCCACAGTATCTCTGAATGAGTTCTGGGTAACTGCGATGCTCTCCAGCAGCGCCTTGTCGGCCTTGACCTTCTCCGACAAGGTCTTCTCCCGCTCCTTGGCGTCATCCACCGTCTGCGTCAGCGTGGCCAGCTTCAACTCCAGGTCCGCGTTGGAGTCCTTGGCGGTGCTGAGATCCTTGTTCCTCTCAGCGAGAAGACCTTGCAGCTCACCATGGGCGGCAGCATCCTTCTCGCGCTCGCGCTTGAGCGCAGCGAGCTCCTCGCCGCTCTTCCTGATATTGGCCTCCAGTTGCACCACCTTCTCCTCCAGCTCTTTTTTGGCGGCCTCTGCAGTTGCGGCAGCGTCCTTTGCTTCCTTGAGTGCCCCGCCAAGTGCTTTCTCGCGCTCAGCAAGCTCCTCCTCGTAGCTGTCGAGGTTGGCCTTCCGCTGCACCAACTCGCCTTCCCGCGCGGACTGCTTCTCGGCAGCAAGCCTCTGTTCCTCCTCAGCTTCGGCCTTCTCGAGAAGGAAGGCCGTACGCTCCTTTGCGAGTCTCTCCCGCTCCTGTGCCAGGGACCGGAGAGCTTCTTCATTGTGGCCCCGGAGCTCCTCCGCGCGCTTCTCCATATCAACTCCCGCCTTTGCGACAAGCACTTCCCGGGAAGCCAGCTTGGCCTGCCGTGCGCGGTAGAGTGACAGCAGCTTCCGCAGCAGCTGCTCCTCCTCAGGCTCGCCACTGCTGCTGCTTGGCGCCTCGACCAACAACAGCCCAGTAGAGGCGAGCACCTCCTCATTGCAAGCTTCTCCTTCGGCCGGCGACCTGGAGCTCGACGCCCAGGGAAGGTTGATGAAGATCCCGTCGCCGACCTTCAAGTAGGCACCGGGCTGGGGCTCCTCGGAGCCCGGCTCCGTAGCAGCGGCAGAGGGATCGGCGGTCGGCGCAGCGCCTGGCGCTCCTGCGGCCTCAGGGTCGTCAGTGCGATCGCCCGACCCCTCGCTGGCTTCTGCGGCGGCAGCCTTGGCGGCCTCCTCGCCGGCGGTCTCATCGGCACTGGCCCCTTCTTCGTTGGCGGCGGCGTCGTCAGTGCTGCCACGCGCGCCTTCCTCGCCGGCGCCCTCTGTCTCCATTGGTTCAGCAGCAGATGGGTCTGAAGAACGAAGAAGGGAGAAAAGTCAAGCAAATATGCAAGAAGAAGATCAGAAGAAGAAGAATCCAAGGGAAGTTTTTAGACAAGTGGATTACCTGTACCAGGATCTGCAGTTGCGGTCTCGGCCGCCGCAGGATCGACGGTGCTGTCCCTTGCCGGAGAACTGCCCCTTGCCGGAGAGTTCTGCCTTGCCGGAGAGCGCTCCCTTGCCGGGGACTCCTCCCTTGGCGGCGTAGTCGAAGCAGATGGCGCTTCGGGACCAGCTTCCGGGCGCTCCTGATGTGGCTGCTCTGCTCCTACACAAATCAACAAGCAAGATATCAACAAAGGAAAAAGCACTCATGCGCGCCTGACAGCAGAAAGCTAACTATGAACTTACGCCGGGGGCTGCGCTGGGGGCTGCTTTGAGGAGTGGTTGCCGGGTCCGTCAAGGTGGTCTCGGACCCACCCCCTGCTTACACGGTGGGGTCATCTTCGATGACGATCACCGCGGCCTTGGCCCTCTTCGCCGCTCTCTGGGCCAGCGTCCTGAAAAGAAAGGGGTTCAGATTGAAGCAAGTCAGATACAAGATAAAAACAGCAAGATTGAAGAACTACAAGAGCACCAAAGAAACTTACTCTTCTTCCTCCTCGTCGGAGCTGAGCGCAGAAAGATCGAAGTCCGGCTCCCCTCCGGTGCGGCGAGGCGGAGGAGTAGGATCCCTTGCCTGCTTGGCGGGGGCAGTGGCGGTGGCCCGGGAAGATCCCGCTCCAGTTGCCGCTGCTGCGTGAGGCGCTCCCGCGGCAACATTGCTTGTCGCGGTAGAGCGTGTCGCACGGCTCAGCGGCTGTTGACCCGGCTGCCGCCCCGCTACGTCCGCGGCCCTACGAAGACGCCTTCTTGGCGGGGCCGGGGGCTCCGCCTGCGGCAAGCTTTCTGAAGGCTCGGGCTCTTCCTCGCCGGCCTCGCTCGGCTCAGCTTCTGAGCCGGCAGGCTCTTCCTCGCCAATGAACTCCGCGCGCTCGGCAAGGTTTGCCGCCTCTGCCGCCTCCGCCTCCTCCACGGTGAACCCGAACGTGCCCGCGGCAGCTGCGGCCGCAACCTCTTCCGCTCTAGTGGCGATGCGCTGCAGCTCCTCGTCGGTGGTGTCACGGGTGAGGCTCTTCTGCTCGTCAGCGCGGACCGGCACTTCTTCCAAGTTGTCGAAGAACGCTTGCACGACGTCATCCACAGGCTCTTGCCAAGTTGGAACGATTCCGCGTGAATCGCACAACGGCATCATGGCGCGGATCCGGTCAAGTGAAGAATTATTGCACAATGGAACGACGCCCCTCGCCAGCGTGAATGGGTGCTGGGGATCGCGTTTGAACAACTCCAGGAGCATTGCATCTAGCTCCAAGACGGTGAAGTTGTAGTTGAGGCCCGGCCGCAGCCTCATGATGTCCGCCGAGTTCTTGAACTCCCAGGCGGGCCTCCCTCTCTCCTGTAGAGGGGCGATGCGGCGGTGGAGGATATCTGCGCCTACAGCGCCTACAGTGAGCCCGGCAAGCCTGAGGCGGAGGATCCTAGTGATGGCGATCTTCAGCCTCTCGTCTTCCGGGGCCACGTTGCTCCAGTCATTGCCGCGCACTATTGGGGCTTGGCGCACGGCGGTGAAGGGCTGCGGATTCTCCTCGACGATCCAGCACCACTCCGCTCTCCACTCCTCCCACTTGCTGCGGAGCTCACCCTCCAAGTACGCCTCCTTCTTGCCGACTCTCGAGATCCAGGCGATCCCTCCGGCAAGCGGCTCTCCTCTCTCGACCCGAGGCATGAAGAAGTAGCGGAAAAGGGAAACATTGGGATGGACTCCGACAAAGTTTTCACACAAATGTGCGAAAACTGCCATGGTCAGAACGGCGTTGGGGGTGAAATCAAGGAGGCGGAGGCCGTAGGTGTTCATGATATCGCAGAAGAACTCCGAGAAGGGCGGGCAGAGCCCGCAATAGAAGAATAGCGCGAAGAATGGGTACCCGTTTGGAGCTAGTTCAGAAGCAGTAGTCGGGAGTACCCTCGTGCGCGGATGCGCACGCGTCTCCGTCGCCCAAAAGAGGTAGAAGTACTCCCTCAGCTCCTTCGCACCGAGCTGGGTGGAGAAGATCGCCCGCTCCTTCCGCAGCGCCGCGAGCTGCTGCGCCTCGGCCGACTTCACGCCCTTCCCCTTGTCGGCTTTCGGAGCCATGGCGGAGGTGGTGGGGGAGGTCGGCGGCGTTGGTGGTGCTGGTGGCAATGGGGGGCGGAGCGTTGCTCTCTCGGCTTGGAGAAGAAAGGGGGAGCGACGGAGGTTTGTGAAGAAGGAGTAGTAGCAACCAGCGAGGGGAAACGAACTGCCCCTGTTTCCTCTGCTTATAAAGAGGGAGGGGCGGACGTTTCGCCCTTCAGAATAAAGAACCACCCACGATCTCTCCCACGATGCTGCATTCAACGCGTGCCATTAGGGGAGGGCGCGGTGGATACGGAGCAAGATTCGGCGTGGCCCAGGACGCGCGTGTCCGTGCCCTGTCTTGGGCCTGGCCCAACAGCGCTCGGCACCGTGTCTGGCCCAGGCCCGGGGGCTCCTTTCGGTGTACTAGAATAGGGGTACCCTAGTACCCCGAACTTGTGCACGGGCAGTTGCAGCACCCCGCGGCAAGGCTTGTCGGGCGACCGCCAAGGACCTCCGTGGTTCCCTTGGAGCCACTCAAGAAAAAAGTATTTAAGCTCAGGAGACAAGGCCTCGGCAACAGGAGCTTGCCGGAAGGCCAACCAAGGCATTCCAAGGAACTTGCCGCGACGCGCCACGCGCTCCGGCAAGGCAACAAGTCCCCGGCAAGAGGAACTTGCCGGGAAGACTAACCAAGGCATCTCGAGGCCCAGTGGGCGACAAGCTTCCGGGCCCGGCAAGACAACGGCCGCGGCGAGGCGCTTGCCGTGGCAGGCGGCCACTCTGTACCCACGCTCCAGCGCATCCACCAACGTGTCGCTCTTAGGGCCTTTCCAGACGCGCGTGGCGGATGGCTGTGCAGCCAGCGGTGCGCAGTGGCATGCGAAGCTGACAAGATCGCCATCATGGCGAACAGTGGCGCCCCTAACGGTCCTTTTCTACACTGTTTGGGCGACTCAGACAGGCATTTAATGCCCTTGTCCCCTGCCGTCAGGGTTAGGTAGGGTGTACTGTACAAATAACTGTACCAACCACCTTTGCGTTTTACATTTGTACCCTTCTCTGCGTTGCCACCTGTCGGTGACCCCTTGAGCGTATAAAAGGAGGCCCATGCGCAACGTAGAGGAGGTTCGGAATCTAGAAACACACACGAGGTTCGGTTTGTTCGGAACCCAGAAAAACACTACGCTCTCTCTTTGGAGCAAGAACACAAGATAATCAAACAAGCAACAGTAAGAGTGTTATCTCTCCGGAGAGCTCTGAAGCTGGGTAAACTGCTCGTGTGCATCGCCTCGATCTGCTCTTCGTGCGATCTCTGCCCCTCGCCGAACCGAAAGGGGCTCGGTCCGCCGGCCCCATAGGTGTTCGTGGATCAGTTTCCCCGACAACAAGGCTGATACTCTTAACCATGGCAGTTACTTGCCCCCCATTAAATTCCTCAAGTGGACTATTTCCTCAGCTGATGATAAGGGTAATGCCACTATTATTGATGAAGGCATTCGTCCACTGGATGGACAGTTCCGCAAAGCTGCATCCTACTCCACCAATGATGACTCTGCCACTCATGACTCTGCCGCCTATGCTTCAAAGCAAAATCCTCAAGGCACCGCTCCAAGGGTGATGACTGATCATGAGCTTCTCCTCAGTCTTCATCAGAAGGTCGATCGCAACCACAAATGGGTAAAGCATCAGTTTGGTTCAATTCTTCACAACATGACTGCTACACACAATTCAGTGAAGAAGAACCACTACTACCTCCATGAAGTATTTGATCGCACTTGGGATGTTCCGTCTCATCTCTACGGTGAAGAAGATCTTAAGCAGATGGGCTTCAAGCAGGACTTCGACTGGTCTAAGCGACAGTCGAAGAATTCAAGAAAGTTGAAGTTCCTTCTTTTGTGGCCAGCTCGTTTTCTTCATCGCATGAGACTGATGAAAATGAAGATTTGGATGACACTGCCGCAGACCCTACTTCAACAACTGACCCCAACAACGTTGGCGCTCCTCCATCGACTTTGTGATGATATTCTTCAGGGACGTTAGTCCTCATTTTTCATCCTTCTGGTCATTTCATGACAAAGGGGGAGAAATTTGAGTTAGTCTTCAAGCGGGTCTATTTATATGGGTGTTTTTTGTTAAGTTGCAACTCTCGCTCTTCTGAAGTGTTTGTTGGATCAAGTTGTAAACTTAAGTCTGATGGTGACCTGATACTTTTGCTGTGTTTTTCTACATGCTATTTCCTCATATATGTTATGCACGCATGCTGAATTACATCAGTCACCATATTTCATCATGCATTTCAAATTCTTCATTTGATATGTTAAATGCGTGAATGAATTACAAGATATAGGGGGAGATCTCCATGATATTACTCTACAATGTGCATTTGCTTTTCAAGCAAATTCCTTACATATGCACATCTTCAGGGGGAGTTCTTCTATATCTTGCAATTAAATCCTTCAATATTGAGCACTTTCGATTAATATTTTTATCCCCATTGAAAGCTTAACCTATTTGTCATCAATCACCAAAAAGGGGGAGATTGTAAGTGCATCTAGTGCCCCTTAGTGATTTTGGTGTATTGAAGGCTTATAGGTTAAGGGACTAATATGTTTGTAAGTGTACACATGCTCTATAAGTTGATGAGGAGTTTGATATTTACTGTGAAAGAAGACCCCTTAAAATGTATGTCTTCAGCTGAAGACTTTGGTTCTCCTGAAGATTTTGAAAATGAAGAAATTGGTGTGACCTTGAAGACTTGGATATTCATGCGAGGATTACGAAGGGTGAAGACTTTTGTTTTCGTAGTTTCATTTTCTCTTCTTGAGTCATAGGAAACGCCGTACTGTTCAAGGGGGTCGAGGTAATACTAAGGAAACTGATTTCCATGTGATGCTCATCTCAAAATCCTACACCTACCCAATCCTTTCGAGTGAAGCCTCAATTTCTTCAGTGACAGAGACAAAGATCTTCTGGTCTTTGAGGAATGTGTTCTGACTAAGGAGTTAGGAATTCGCCAGTGCGGATTGCCTACACAGTGAGGAACATGATAGCCCTGAGGAATTTGATACCTCAAATCCGACCGTTGTTGTGCCACACGCCAGCTATCCAAAATATCCTACCACCTAACGGTCATATCATTGAAGGTCATTTATGTCTTATCATGTCGGGCTGCTCCCTAGGCTATAAATAGCCGCCCCCTACAACCACTAGCTGGTTGGCTACTCCGAGATAAACTGACACTTGTCATTGAGAGCATCCCATCCTCCGAGGACTATTGAGCAAAAATCATCAAGTGAGGAAAACCCAAATCCCAAACCCAAACACCTACAAACCCAAAGTGATTGAGCATCACTGAAGAGGTTGTTCCTGTGTGGAACCAACGCTTGTTACTTTTGAGGACTGTGTATCCTCCATACGGTTAGGCGTCATGGTCTGAGCATCCAAGAGGAATTGTGGATCGCCGAGTGACCAAGTCTGTGAAGGATTGGAAGTCACCTGTAAAGACTTACCATGAGTGTTGGGCGGGGTCTGTGTGACCTTAGCTCAAGGAGAATACGGTGAGGACTGTGTGTCCGGGACTGTGTGTCCTCGAGTTTAAACACTCAGCCGCTCCAACCAGACGTACAATTGTCACAACAGTTGGAACTGGTCTAGCAAATCATTGTCTTCACCAAGCCTACTGGTTCTATTTCCTTAACCCTTCATGTCCTCATTCATGTGTTGATGAACCTGATCTTTACTCTTTGAAGACTTTGACTGAAGACTTTATCTATTTCCTCAATCCAATTTCTCCAGTCACATTGTCTTCAGCCTGCTTATCCTGTGTTTACGCTACTTGTGCTCTGTGTTTGTTTTTCATTTCATCATGATGACTATGATGTTACCCTATTATGCTTACACTAGAGTACTTATTCTGCTGCTAGTTGTTCGTGACTTAGGAATTTCCTCACCCTGAAATTCCTCAGTGATGAATTTGTAAAAATCTCCTATTCACCCCCCTCTAGTCGACTTAACGCACTTTCAATGCTTTCAGGTGGTGCTGCTATATGATAATAACCAACCACTTGGACCATCAAATTTTGATAAAAAATTGTTCTTCATTTAAATTTAGTTCATGCGTTCTTCATTTAAATTAGGCAATGGGATCTCTATGGAAGACATTGACCAAAGTAGATTGTGCCAAGTAGATGATATCTTTGTATTTGCATTTTGAACAAATATTGATGGTCTTTTTTCCTATCATTTTAATTACTGCACTGGGTTCAATTTGTGATGTTTGCAAGTCAAATTAATTTTCATATGGGCAGCAAAATGACAAAATATAATGCAATCGAGACATTTCACTGATCATACCACAGATAAGCTGAAAGGTAGGCAATGAAAATAACTGGTTGGCTTATTATGTGGAGCTTATATTCAAAGGCGCTTATTTTCTTAGGATAACTCAAAATAACTATCCCTAAGAAAGTTGGCCAATAGAACTGACATACAAATAACATGTCAAGATGATTGCAATGGAGGCCCAGTTCTTTTGCCAGATTCTCCCAGAATCTGACCCCTACACAGATTCTTCCAGAATCTTTGAGCCCCATTTGTTTTACAATCCTATCTAGTTAGGGTCTAATTAGGTAGGATTGTAAAACAAAGGGGGGGGGTCAAATATTCTAGGAGAAATTAGAGAGGGGTAGATTCTAGGAGAATCCTGCAAAAGAACTGGGTCGGAGTGACCTACCATAGCACACTGTATAGGCTCACCGATGCCTCCCCTTTTTTGTGAGGTTCCATGAAATTGCCACATACATCTTGTACTTTTTCATTGTGTAACCCTATCTACAAGTTGACACGGCTAATTTCAGACATCTCTACATGATAATACATCGCATATCCCTTGCGCACATTTAAACCACCAATTAATGATTGTGTGCGTAGGATAAACTAGCCATGACTCTGTGTGCTGGACTAGCAGGCACTCCAAGGGATCCTAATGTAGTGCACTGGAATTCATACATGCCACCTACGATTTTGTGTAATGTACTACCTCTGTTCCTAAATATATGTCTTTGTAGAGATTCCAGTATGGACCACATATAGATGTATAAAGATGCATTTTCGAGTGTAGATTCACTCATTTTGCTTTGTATGTAGCCTATAGTGGAATCTCCAGAAAGACTTATATTTAGGAACGAAGGGAGTATCATGTATGACATCTACATATCTAATTTAGTAGCCAGTAGTAGAAATCATTGTCTGCACAAATGGATTACTGGTCGAAAATCCTAGCAAAGCACGCTGGCAGGCACACAACAATACAAGAGAGAGAGAGAGAGACGCACTTACAAGATCATATCAATGCTTCAGTCTAGGATCTTGATTGGCCAAGCTGTTAGATCTAGAAGAAACATCATCCTTGTAGTTTTTTCCAGCTGCATAACATGTACCAGCGACCTATTAGTATATTTGAAGTACATCGGGCAGGTGATGCTAGACGGGTTTAAAGGTGACAAGTACCTAGGCCATTGCAGGTGTTTGGCATCTTGCCAGACGGTGGGAATCAGGTTAGAAATGTCAAGGGTAATGACGCTGCACTGGCTATCAGGGTCCAGTAAAGAGATCTAGAACCATCGAGTAGGGTGTTTGTGGATCGACTATAGTAGGGTGGACTACGGTGTGGGCGAAGCAGATCTAAGGTCATGGATGAGGGCGTCGGTGAAGCTGCTCCGGTGATTGGGTTCAGGATGGTGTCGATGATGCGTATCTGCGGCCATGGATGGGGCGTCAGAAGCTGCTCCAGTAGGTTGGACGAGGGTGCGACGAACCGGATCTGAGGCCGTGGACTTGTGCGTTGGCAAAGCGGCCGTGGTAGGGTTGAGAATGGTACAGGCGAAGCTACTCCGGTAGGGTTGACGATGGTGTCGGTGAAGCAGCTCTGGTAGGTTTGAGGTAGGTGTCGGCAAAGAGGATCAGAGGCCGTCAACGGGGGCATTGGTGGGGTGGCTCTGGGGGGGTGGACGAAGAGTCTCCGTTGGGGAGTACGAAGGAGCCGCTGCAGATGTGCTGCGGTTGATGAGAGTACCGACGAAGCAGATCCAGTGCCATGGATAAGGCCGACACTGAATGAGCTGTGGTACAGTGGTGGATGAGCAGTCTACCTATTTCTAGGGAAGGTGGGAGGGGTAGATGCAGCCGCAGAAGCAGATCCGGCGAGGTGGACGCTGCTGTTAGTGAATGGGCTCTAGTACACCGGTGGATGAGTAGTCTAGGGTTTTGAGAGGGGAGGGGTAGAAAGGACGATGAAGTACGGACGACGTGATATAAGATGCTCTGGTGATGTGGAGTTAGTCGTTTTTGCGGGAGGGGGAGAGGAAATGGGGGTGCCGTGTGGTGGGGGGAACCGGAAGTTACCAAAGCAGCCCCGACCTATTATGTAAATGAGGGCGGTATTGTAATTGTTGTTCTCTGTGCACCAAGGACAAAAGGGGAATTTCGAATGCTAAAGGCTAGGTGGCGAAAATTTTAGATGGGGGCGTGACATTTTGTCACCCGCGGGATCGTTCGTATCCAGTTTCAACTAATTTTTGATAGTGCTAGTGGGAAGGTCATGCGAGACTGTGTACACGGGGCACACATCAGCAGTTAATAACTGGTGTGAAGTCCACCCCAGAAAAAAGACAATAACTGGGATGATGCATCGATAACTTGGACGTTCACACGGGCGCGGCCAGTCGTATGGGTGTAGAGGTGTGTTCACAAAAAAGGGATCAAATGCTCAACCTATGTATTTCTCGTGTAAATATATAATTTAGTGCCATTGGTTATTTACTTTAAACATAATGCATTGACATGTTATTGTAGAGGCGCACAAAAGGAAATGGATATTGTAGTCTACTACTTAAAAGTTTTACCTCATATGATTACATAGCCTCCATTTTATAAATTGCGTACCCGTTGAATTCATATATGAATATTACATATATTACATCATAATAGAACCTTAAATTATCTAAGACCAATGAATTTGAATGCAAGACTAACAATGGTGCATGTACTTGATAGCTACATTGGTTGTTTTAAGAAGCATCACTACAACTTTGATATACAAAATTGAAAAGGATTATTTAGAAAAGATGTGATATGTGAGTGCCAATCTTTATAGCGTTGAATCGATATTGTATCTTTGGCCACGATACAAAGTAGATATTGATTTATGTTCAAGTGATGCACGTCCACGATCGTTAGATAGTGATACATGCATGAATTGTGCAATCTCTCTCACACGCATATATATCTCATTTCTCCGTGGGCATCGGAATCACACACGCGCACTTCGTGTATTTCTCTCCCTCCGTCAAGGTTAGAATTCGTCTTTCTACCCCGTCCTACAAGTCTCTCACACAGAAACACAGACGCTCTCTTTGTCGAAGACGCCACCCCTTTAATTCCGCCCACCCACCACCACTAATGTCTCAAAGTGTAATTATGTCTCGCACACATATGCCTAAGGTTAATTCGAGTCCCGGAACCATATGAATACATACAATGGGATTCTAGCAGAGCACCTTTTGTTTTGAGATTTCTCTCTCTCTCTTTCTCTCTCTCTCTCTCTCTCTCACACACACACACACACACACAAACACACACACACACACACAAACACAAACACACGCACGTAGACATTGTTTCTCTCTTCATTTTTTCCAGCACTTGCATGCACACCGCTTGTTTATCTCCGTGATGCTTTAAGTATGCCTCGCACACATGCTATCTACCTATCCCTTAATATAGATATGTGTCACACAAATTCCTTCTCCCTATATCTAAGTGTCACTGCCCCCCACACCCCCCACACACTCACTTCCCGACACTGAAGGAGTAGGGTGACACCTTGATATTGATACTAATCTCACTACCGGCTTCGCTC
>NC_041391.1:289423016-289446876 GCF_002162155.2 Triticum dicoccoides
TATCTGGCACCGAAGGAGTAGGGTGGCACCTCGATCTCTATCTACTGGCTTCTCTCTCAAACACACACACTCTCTAGTTGTGCCTCTGTGCCTACCGCGCGCACACTCTCAATACGTCTTTCTCTCCCTCCCCCTTCCCCCAACAATGACAGCACAAGGGTGACAACTCGATCTTGATCTTAATCTATCAATTGGTTTCTCTCTCCCTCTCTCTCTCTCTCTCTCACACACACACACATGCTAGTTGTGTCTCTGTGCCTCGCTCACACACACTCGATACGTCTTTCTCTCCATAGCCCCCTCGATATGTAGACTTCTATCACGTGCACATCTGCAGTGACGATGGTGCTGAATCCACTGTGCCTTGTTTTTATCAGCCTCATGTGATAGTTTTCACCCTGTTTTCTGTTAATTAACAAGGCAACCTTTTCTTTGTTACTACTAGTGAATCTGAGATCATTCGGGGCAGACATAAAATATGTCACTTCAACCCAATTATCGCAGTAACTATTTTTAAAGAAACTAGCTAGATGCCCGTGCGTTGCATGGAACATCAAGATGCATTTGTATGAGTAGTTTATCTTGTGAGAGAAAAGGATGAACGAGGGAACACTACAAAAAAATACACTTCCGTGATGATATGTGTTTGTCACAGTAGGTCGCATTTTTTTTCATGCATGTACATCCATGACGATTTTATGACAGAATCAAGATAGTCATACCTGTGCTGTCGTAGAAGTGTTCCATGACATTACCAAAATTATCATCACGGAAGTGTGCACTTCCATGACGATAAATCGTGCATCACAGAAGTGCTTTCATCAAGGGTGACCGACACATGGCATCCACTGTATCGGAACGCCGTTAAGCTGTCGGGTCCGGTTTTGGATCCGATAACCCGCTAACAACCCCGACCAATGGGGATTTTCCACGTGTAAAATCATCATTGGCTGGAGGAAACACGTGTTGGCTCACCGTTGGGACAGATGTCATCCACTCATTGGAACGAAGGCGCCTATGATATGTCGACACGTGGCACGGCCAACAGAGGCCCATTCATGTGAAAAGGCCGGCCCGTTTGACTTGGTCAAAAGGTGGCGGGCCGGCCCACGGAAAGCCTGTTAACAGCCTGTTCGCATATAGCCCATTTACAGCTTGCTAACCTAGGGCCTATTACGACCTATCCGAATTAGGCCCAATAGCGTCATCTGGGCCGTCCAATATGATCCCAGCCCATTTTAAGTTCCGGCCCATGTACGCCCATGACGTATTTCGGCCCATATTAGGCCCTTTGTAACTGTTGGCCCATTAACGGCCCGTGGTGAAACTGGCCCGTAATGAATAGTGTATCACTTTATACGCATTAATGGCCCATTAATCCAGTGGGCCATTTGCAGCCCATGTTATCTTTCGGCCTTCTCAGGGCCCATTTATTCTTGGGCTCATTTCCAGCATTCGGTTACTTACGGCCCGTTACTGTCATTTTCTGCTTGTGGGCCAAATTCAGCCCGTGGTTACAGTCGGCCCATTAATACGTTGGGCCGTTTTCATAGTGTCATCAAATATGACCTATTAACGATGGCCCGTTATGGTCGGCCCATGAACGGACGATTCCAACTCTAGGTCGTTTATGGCCATAATGCGGTCTGTTATTGGCCCATGTTTGGCCAATCGATCATACGGCCCGTATAAGGCCCATTAATGATACAACCCGTAGAAGGCCCATTATTTCTACGGCCCGTAGAAGGCCCATTATTTCTACGGCCCGTAGAAGGCCCATTGTTTCTACGGCCCGTAGAAGGCCCATTGTTTCTACGACCCATAGGAGGCCTAGTGTCACTACTGTAAATATGTAGCCCATGGTTATTGTGGCCTAGTTTTAAAAAATAGGTTATTGCAGCCACTAACAAACCGTGGAAAAAGAACTGCACTGACTACAAGCAAAGAAATAAACAAGACAACAAGGAAATAAATAAGCATGCAACTTACGCTAGGCTATCACGGCTATTACACATATTACATCCACTGGGCATCAAAGTTCGCCACCAGTGCAAATAAATCCGCCGACAAAAGAATATACAAAACTGAGAGCACTTAAGAAGGCACTAGGCCTAGCCAGGTCGGGCCCCCCAAATAGCCGAAGAAGCTGAGTAGACCTCAGTTATGTTAACGATAGATGCATCACCCGTAGCTTTATGGCATGATGGTGCGCAAGACAGTCCCCTGACATCTTCCTTGCATCTTTGACTTCAAGTCGGAGCTGAGCTGAAGCAAGCCTTTTCGCTTTAAGTTGAGACTGAAGAAGTCAAACTGAATGAGGCAGCGACTGCACAGAGGTTGCCTCACACTTGCTGGTGAGTAGCTTGAACTCACTGTCTTCATCAAGACATGACCTTGGGGTCATCTCGCTGTCCTCAAGATGGTTTGGCTCACTATCTTCCCTAAAGTTCTGCATGGCATAAGAGATACGACTCTGAAAGAGAAACAAGGAGACATGTAACAGGTTTCACAATTATATAAGCAAACAAATGGATCTGTTCTGCATAAGGAACATGTTTTTACAACTACAATTTGAAACTGGTAGTTGTTGCAAACATCCAATCAGATGTAAATAGCAAAGCAAACAACAGTGGAGGAAATGATGCCTATCCAAATCTATACTAGAACAAAGTTTGAAGGCTTGAGAAGGATGAACTTACATTACATGTTAACACGGGTTGGACAAAGCCCTTCTCCATGTTAATGGAAGGATAATTCAATAAATTCCCCAAACAAAATTCTTTATAAGCGTTTCCATTATTCTACATTTTGCAAAGAGTAAATATAGATAAAATAATATTGGAAGAGACAGAGGATAATCAAGCTCGGGTGCAGACTGATGATACATAGTCAAATAGCAATTAATTAAGTACAACATTACAAGGTAAAAGGGAGAGAGGTACTGACAAGAGCAATGTAGAGCCCAGTATTGTTGTGAGATCGTATGATCCTTTGAGCAAGGATATTAATCTGAAATTAGTTTTCATACAAGAGAGAAGGTAAGGCACATGCAGAAATTTAGGAGTTCAAATTTTGAATTGATATCATAGAAAGTACTTGACACTGGGCTCTCAACAGTTCTAATAGGGGTTTGGCCAATGGAGTAGGGGTAAAGTGTGGTACAGTTGGGCTTGTGTTTTCTGTGGCTGCTGATCTATCTGATTTAACAGGTATCACTACCTTTTCCAAATACCTAGTTTGTACTCCTTGAGGATCTACACTCACCCTCTTCCTTTTGGACATCTATTACAAAAGAACAACATTTGACAGGGAAAACATAGTGTGACGACACATGGAATAGGTACAGAAAATGGAGAGGTATGGCATATACTCATATATGATGCTTAATCTAAGCAGATGGTGTAACAAAGTAGAAGTAATGCAAGAAGTTAGATGCAAAATATGTGCGACCAATACAACCATGCCAAGTTAGAGCAAGCACCTTGTGGGTGAATAAGATAGGCCATCCTCCACCATGCCAAGTTTGTTAGCCAGTGGATTGTTCCGCAAATTTCCTCTCATGCGCCCATTCTCATATTCATTTTGATAATGTTCAATATCTGACATGCATGAAAACATAAAAACAAGTGAGGTTTTCTTTGTAATACAGAAGTGATTCTAATCCAATACTGCCTCCCTGTAAACCCCTTTGTGATATCTCTGCAATTCTTTTAAGAGATGCCATGCATGCTGTAATTTGGTGTGTGCATTAATATAATGTGGCCTACTACTCAAAATATGAGAGCTCCAGAAGTGATGACACTTCGCAGATGATAGCTTCAACATATAGTAAAGAAGAACAAGTCGACCTGACCTGACAAATTCAAAATATACTAAGGGATAACGACTCGACCTGACCAGTCGATCGCAAGAGCAGAGGATCATATTAAAGAAGAGCAGAAGAGCAAGCAGATTGAAGATATTACAAGTCTTTCAATACAATGTCGGTTGGCCACCCATGATGAACCAGAGCGCACAGAGAAATACTATTCTTTCCGGTCTCTCCATATGTGGCTCACATGCATTTCGAAACTAAAGTAGGAACATTTAGCTAACCAATTAAACATATCTCAGTTTTACTAATATCAGCATAATATCATATATGAATTTGTACAACTAAGCTTGTTTAGCTCGATGGGTGGAGCAGTGCTATTACGACACGAACCACGTAGGATGATTGTGGTCATCATAAAACGGGGAAACCATAAGCAGGATGAGTACAGTGTTGACCGTGGCAGTGGGATGGCAGATCTGAAGCTGCAAACCGCGTAAAGGGTAGTTAGCAACCGATGTTTGCTTTGAAATAACAACTAAGATTTGGTATGGACAAGAAAGTACAGTCAACAAGTGACAAATAAATGCAATTATGTTGTCTCTCTATATGTCGCGACATGCATTTGGAAACACAAGTGGGGCCTTTAGCTAACCAATTAATTGTGTCTGTTAACTAATATCAATATCATATCACAATCATATTTGAACAACTAAGCTTTCAAATTCTGAGTATTGTGTTGTTTATCTTGAAGGATGGAGTAATGCTAGTACGACAAAAAGCACCTACGCAGATCATAGTAGAGTAGATAAAAGGGGAAAACCCTAAGCATCAAGAGAAAAATCAGGAAAGTGGAACTACCTGGACCAGTGGGTGGCGCACATGCTTTTTGAAACGAATATAGGAACATTAGGTGACCAACCAATTAAACGTTCTCTATTTTAGTGATATGAGCATCATATAAGATTCGTATTTCAACACGTAAGCTTTGGGTTGAGGTCTTGAGGAGCAGTGCTAGCACGACACAAACCACCTACGATGATGGTAGTGAATATAAAGGGGGTAAACCATAAGCTTTTACAAGTATAGTGCCCGTGCCATGGCGGATCTGAAGGTGCAAACCGGAAAAAGCTACTTTGCAACCAATGTTTGCTTTCAACTATCCACTACGAATTGGTACGGACAAGAAAAGTACAGTAAACAAATTACGATCTATTTTCTGGGTGAGATCAATAACTTAAGCACATATGGAAGAGTACCACCTCTCTTGCGACGCCGTGTAGGCCTCTGCTGATACGTTGAGGGTGTTGTGGGTGCGATGGCCGTCGGCGGCGGGGAAGAAGACTTTAGACGACAGACGGCCGAGTCGGAGGATAAATCCTATTGCCGTGGACGAGGTGGTCATAGGAGCGGCAACGACAAGGTGGACAACGGTGCCGATGAAGCGAGAGGAGGCGATGAAAGGATCCTGGTCCAGCGCCCTGGATGAGAGACGTCCATCTCTTCCAATGGACGACGGGGTAGGGGTAGCGGCTCCGGCAAGGTGGAGGATAGGGTGGCGGCGGAGGAGGCTGGCTGCAGTGTGGAGGTTGTCATGCCGCCAATGGTGTATGAATGGGGAAATAGAGGGGAGGGGAGGGATCTCAAACTTTGGGACGCGCTTCTCTGAAATGTGGGAAAGTTATGAACTTATCCCCCGTTTAAAATTTCGGACATCACGTCGGTTGGGGATAGGACGGTAATCTCGCATCTCCCAAATATTTGCCGGTAACTATTTCGGGCGAGGAGAGGGTGTTTTGCCGCCCACGGTTGGCGCCCACGGTGTATGAACGGGGCTGACAGGTAGGGCTGTTGTGTCACATCTGAGGGAAGTTACACATCTGCCCCTATTTAAAATATTAGCCTACATCGATTTCGGATGAGGAGATTTTGTTTTGCTGCCCACCGTGTATGAATTGGGAAATGGAGGAAGAGACACATGTCTTTCGGACAAGCTTGAATCAAATGTGTTTTGCCTCCCATGTTTGGCGCCCACCATGTCTGAATGGGCTCAGAGTCCATCGTGTGACGTCTGATTGAAGTTACTAGTCTACCCCTATCGACAATAGTGTAAATCCGGTCAATAAGGATGTCAAGTGTCGGGGGTAGATAGTAATTTCCATCTCGCAAACACTTGCTTCGGGCAGCCCACAAATTATAGTGGGTGTTTAGGCGCTTCTTTCAAAACTTGGGAGAATTAGCATTCACATTTTCCCTGGGCCCTGGCAAACTAAATTCAAATCCAATTTGTATTCGATTACAAATATCCACAGATAATTCTAAGTTTTGTTATTTATTTCTTCAAAACCACAACAAAGATTTATTCCACCTTTATATATGATTATGATTTAGAAATACCGTGATCTTTGAATACAGTAGGTTGGATACACTATGAGTCAAACAGTTATTTCATCCAATACAATATGCTCACACGAAAAATAGTTCACCTTATGTCAATCATACAAGTACTCATGATTACCTCGCCTAAAAAATTCGGATCATTACAACACATGGACAACATAGGGGGTCTTGCAACATAATCCATTCAGAGACATGACACAAGAGTCAAGTACAATAATCTAATGACAATTTCAACTGGTATCTAAAGAAGAACCGGGATTACCCTGGGCTTCAGATAGCAGAAACAGCAGGACCTCCTCCATCTTCAAATGGAACATTCTTACTTCCTCCAATTCTTGGGTTGCTTGCATAATGTGTGCGGCTAATTCCATAATTTCTAGCCTCAAGATAAAGATTACCTCATTCATGGCAGCCACACCATCTCTTTCTGCCTCTAGTAGAGCCTCAAGCACTATAATACCTGTGCTTAGACTGCTCTCCGGCGGTGTTGCCTCTGAACTGGTACCATCTGGTAACATGGATGGCGCACTGCTTCCACAAATAGATTCTGGGGTTGTACATTGTGTCCTAGTGTGAACGGCATCCTGAAAGGTTTCCACTGGACATAAGTAAGAGATAGTTATCGTATGATCCAGGCAGTAAGCTTACATGGTAAACGACATACGAATTATTGCCAAGCATGGCAAGCTATATATAAATGGTTCGAAGCAGCATCAGCCAAAAAGAAATTAAAATGGTAAGATGAAACTAGGGATGTAAGTGGCGAATAAACAACATTCGCCAGTCCCATCTAGTTAGTTTTTTAACAATCATACCACTAGTGGACTTTAATCGGGACTAAACGGGACCCAGTTGACATCCCTAGTTGAAATGGAGTGTACCACCACTATATTTAAGTTGCCAAGGCATCTAAGTAGTTGAAATAATCTAGGAAAGCACTTAGCAGCATGGCCTCATATAAACTACGAAGAAAGTCTTGTGATGAAGTTGAGAGTAAAAGTTAAGTACTCAAATGAACTAGGCATGCATTTCTTTACGATAGTACAACAAGCACTGCTGACATATTCTCCAACTCAGGTATAGGGTAACAACAAACAAGCATTCGAATCAAGCAATACAGCAAAGCAGAGAACTGAACTATTTGTAATTTGGTAGGATTACAGGTTGAGGGCACAAGCCAAGAAAGCAGCCCACTCGCATTACATTTCACAAGTACTAAAACACACTGGCTTACCATATATTGTTGTGAAGCCTCACTGCTGTTGCAATGTTCTTTGAAGATATCGTCAGCATCCCGTGGTTGCAAATCTAGTTGTTGTAGTTTATTCTGCACCCTCTATTTAGGTAAAATTAATTTTAATCGCATGCACTGGTCCAAATTGATCATCAATGGTTCATCTAAACTAATGAAAGAATGGTGTGTGCATACATGACAATATACCTGCTTCCCTCTATTTTATGCTTGTTCGAGGTGCCAGCCCTAAAAGAACAAATATTTTGCTTGATGGGGTTGACAGCTCCATAATTAATAGAAGCATCAAATTAGTCATGCAACTTGGGAAGATCAAGAAAACACCAACAAGTAATGAAAAGAGGCTCAGAGCAGTGATGTAATAGCTAGCATCAAAAAATGTAGGGTAAAACGAACAAAAAGCAGCGGAACCACATGCTAGTTTGCTGATGTGTAATTAAGCATAGAGAACATTAAGCAGTTTGATGGAACCAACAGGTGGCATCAGAACAACACCATTATCATAAATATAGCATTCAAGAAGTAAAATAGTAGGCAGTGATATCTAGGAAGTATAGTAATACTTAGGACAAAACTAAAGCATATTAACTATATGTGCACTAGTATGTAATTTAGCACATGTAACATGTTCACTGCCAGAAGTATGGCCCTACAGGTGAAAGCAGAATAACGCGTCTCATGAAAAACTGAATGATGCCCTGAAGAAATTCAAAGGTGCGGTGCTTATGCTAGGAAAGTGAACGTAGGCGCCGGCCATTGGATAATAGTACCTCATTCTCGACGGCATATGGGTATCGTTGTCATACTTGATAGCTAAGGATCGTCGATGGTGCTCGTGTAGCGGTTGAGTTTGGGCCGGCTGTCGCCGTCACTGAAGCGGCTCCGGTGCTACGGTTGTGGCGCCAACATACAAGAAAGCTCATCTGTGGTAAGAGAACAGTTGCACGATAAAGAGAAAAACCAAAGGAGTACAAATCGAAGTAACCTGATGAGGCTGCGGCATCGGTAAAGCAGGGCCGGTAGAGTTGAATATGGCGTCTGTGGAGTGGGTCCGATGCAGTGGACAAAGACTTCGGCGGGCGCGTTGTACAGTGCTTTCGGTGAGGCGGATCTGTTGCGGCAGACGAGGGCTTGTATGAAGGGCCAGCGAAGGGGCGGACGAGGGAGTCAGTGAAGGGCCTACACTGTGGTGGATGAGGGTGCCGGTTAAGCAGATCCAGTGCGGTGGACCATGATGGCGGTCAAGGTGATGTGGAGCGGTGGACAAGCCAGTTGCCATAGCGGCTCCGGTGAAGTGGTGAGTTGGCAGTTGGGGGTTCCAAGGTGCGAAAGGTAGATCCGGCGGGGTGTGAGGTCCAACGCTACGGCGGAGGACTAGATTCGGGGGCTTGCCGTGGTTAGGGGGGGTCGGGGAGGGGAAGGGGAGGGGCTCCGGGGAAGAATGTTGGGGGCAGAGAGGGGGAAACAATGGAGTTACCAAAGCAGCCATTTTCCGTTCATGTGGCAGGGGTAAAATAGGAATATCGCAAGACTAAACTTTTGGGCGCGAGATATTTTGATGTGAGCGGGAAGTTTGAAAGCTTTTGGCGCCTGAAATTATATTCTGCTCTTGTACAGCCGACTATGATATCATGGCCGACAATTTGTTTGTTCTGCACGCAAAAAAGTGCAAGTTTTGAAAATCAATGTCTCCAACTCGAAACTTAGAGTGTCCATTCAATTCAAATATGGATCATTGAGCTATTACAAGCAAATACCATCATACGGTCCAATTCAAATGAAATTCTAAATGTGTTTATCCTAAATATGATGACAAAAGCAAAAATGTGTATGTGTATGAATAAAGTGGATGATTATAAAGTTTGAACATGCCCGTATGTGTATATCTCTAGGTTTGATATATGAATTTGAAATCACGAAATCCCAGCTTAAAAAATGTACCTCCATTTAAATGAATTACAAAAGCTAATGAAGGAGTCGAATTCCAAAATTTCAATCTTAGGTTTGTAATTCTGGTACATCAAGGCATATCACGCACGTTCAAAAGTATCATTATCTCATAGTCCAAACTGTGAAACAAATTGATCAACCATGAGTGCACAATATCTCAATTACGCTAAAGTCCCTCAAATGCAGACACCTCACTCTTTATGTGAAGCCAACCCTCCCCCCCTTGTCGCCCCCCACACACATAGAGAAGTCGTTCTCTCCCCCAAACACCAACACACGAGCACATTAACACCCCTCTCTCTTCTAAAGTCCGGACCCCAATATAGGTCTCTATCACTTTGTCTCTCGGGCATGCACACATCTCTTCCTCCACTCTCTAGGTCTCCCGACATCTCTCTTTCCCAAGCACATGCACTATGTAGAGTGTATCTTTCCCATACACACAAAACGTCGCCCCCAAATGTCTATCTCCCTAGTTATGTGGTTCTCGCGCACTCACCTCACACACCACCCCCACTGCAAACAAGCACACTTTGTATCCTTGTGCACCACTCTCCTCTTTCTATCTCTCCCACATGCGGACCCGCCCCAGCTCCTTCCCTGTATACATATATGTCGTGACTCTTTCCGTAGCTCCCTAATGTATCATCGTTCTTGATTTTGCACGTTGTTCTCTACACCATCTATTCTAGATCTCTCATGAAGTCCCTATGACACACACGATGACTCGCTTCCCTTGCGTCTCCGTACATTGGCCAATTTCGAACAACATCATAATTGTCTCTGTATCTATATGCCATTTATGGACACAAACGATCTCTCTCTCTCTCTGTCTCTGTCTCTCTCTCTCTCTCTCTCTCTCCGTCGCTAGCTCTCTCCGTCGCTAGCTCTCTCTCTCTCTCTCTCTCTCTCTCTCACACACACACACACCTCTCCCACACACACACTCGATGTCTCTTCCAAATAGTCTGTTCCCCCACCCGCACCCATGCTATTCCGCTACTACACATGTCACACCATTCCCCCTTCCCTTATACTAGGTTTACATCATTAGTGGTCTCTCTACTCCACATACACACTCCCTCTCACACACAAATGCGTGCACAAACACACATAGACACGCACAAACACCCATTTATCTGGATCCTCATCTCTCCCCATGTCCACATGTGGATCTCACACACTCACTCTCTAATTATGTATATGTGTCTCCACGTTACACAACACAAAGCCCCATGTACATGTCTCTCTCTATCCTCCACACACATAGACACAAAGAATCTGTTATCATTGCCTCAGTCTCTGACATATCACACACGCACACTATCTCTCTCTCTCAAACACGCTCAACAAGGGTTTCCCCGTGAATAACTTACCGTCTATTCATCAACAGTCGTGGCAGTACGGCAAACACGATACATGAAAAAGAATAAATCTACACGTGCTTAGACCACCTAGTCTGACTACTAGGACTAGATCAAGCCAAAAAGCACGTCGCTGTCACCCCCTCCTTATCGGCGATGGGAAAACCTTTGTTTTACGCAGTCGAGAAGTCACTGTGCTAAGGCCCCACACGCCGAGGCGTTGAATAGAATATAGATGCTAGTTTACGGAAACAAGTATCGATAATACGTTTGTATCTCCATACTTATGTTTCTTCTCTTATAAAAAACCGAGTTGGTGATGATGGTATGCGTGCCATCTTGCAATATAGACCGTCCAATCTATATCTGACGGATGGAAATTAAACTAAAAGATACCCACACCCCTCTCCACATTTGCAGACAAGGCCTTCCCTCGTTCATCCTTATCTCCAACAACCTCATTGTTGAGCAATTAAGAAAGGAAGCCTCTGGAACAAACTGGCCTGGTGGCCGCTCCGGCGTCGTCAATCCCCATGCCTCTGCTCAGTCCGACCACCAATCACCATCACACCCCACTCCTCTTCACCTTATCTCATATTTCTCGAGATATCATTAGTTTTTACACATGGGATTACTCCCGCATGGGTCAATCACAACAAGTGTTTTATAAAAAATGCATCTTGATGCTCCGTGCAATGCACGGATCTTGCTAGTACGCCTACAGAAGACTAAGTTGGTGATGATGGTGTCTGCCATGTGTCGTTTCTGACCATTAGATCTACATCTAACGACTGTGAGGTAAGTTGTTGCCTTTTCTCACCAACATCCCACTTGTCTACCAATTTGCAGAAAAACCCATAATTAGTATCTTAAAACCAACCACATCCCTCCCCGACCTCACGAAAACAACCCAAGGAATATATTCTAATTGAAACATAATATATCTCTAGTGATATATGTATATCAAAATTAGAGTGTTTTGTATCAAGTTTGTGAATAAGTATTATTCTAATTATGATTCGTTGTAACGCACATGAACATTGCTAGTATTTCCAACCATGCATTTTTTCCTAGTATTCCATAGTTTCGAGTTTTCAATCAAGATATTAGTTACTCATGGTTGATATTTACTTTCAATCATGTACACATATGCACTATGTAACTAGCCTTGCTTATTGGCTTCCAAACCTTAACTTTCACTCCTACTTACAATATGTAGAGTATCTAACAAAAAACTACCACTTTCAACCAGCCCTAGCAAGAATCTATTGTACAAAAAATAACAAAAATATACCCGAAATTTCTTAATCCACGCCAAAAACTACTACCTAGTACTCCTACTGATTAGGTTCGTTTAAACCCATTTATGACAGGGTTGGCCCACACGTCCGTGCTGATGAGGCAGCTTAAACCAACACATTTTGTTTGACCGTTGACACGAGGGACACACATCTGACCTTCTATCCTGTTATTTCCCCTCAAATCATTATTTTTCCTGAACATTACTTCAAACAGTACTGATGCGTGTTCGTCGGTGGCGCCGGTGATGAGCGAGTTGGCCGCCGCTCCGCCGGACGGGCCGCACGCCGCGCTGGCCTCCGCACGGGTTGGCAGGTTGGCCCGAATGTGACTCACGAGCGAGCAAGCTGCCACGCTGGCCTTCGCTCGAGCTAGATGGCTGGCCTTAGCGCGGCACGCGCGAGCAAGCAGCTGCACTGCCGTGCCAATCTAGCTAGAAAACTTTGCACACATGCAGCTGGACGGAGCTATCTTGCCTAGCTAGCGGCCGCGAGCGCCAGACGGAGCTGGCATCCGGGCTGCCGCAACATGGGCTCCGCACCATCGGCGATTTTGACCTCGCCTTCTGCCGGTGGCGGTAGCTGCGTCCCATGGCCAAGGATGACTAAGTGGATGGGCCGGAGGTAGGAGGTCACTCGGGGATTTTTGTGCAGACGGACATGTAGGTCCCACAAGTCATAACGCCTAGTTGAATAGAAGGCGTTGACTTAATGGGCGACATGGGCCCTGTCAGAGGTTAGAGTTACATTCTAACCCTGAACTAACTCTAACCAAAGTGGTGTATGGATGGCAGGGTTAGATTGACAACAAATGTATCCAAACAGGGCCATGGGTTGAAACGTGCCTATAACGGCACTTTGTAGAGTAGTCTTTTCTTGGTAGGGCTGGTTGGTAAGAGCATGTACAATGGTTGATAAGGTAGTCTTATCTTAAGTCTGCCACGTATGCAAGTGGTAGTAGTTTCTTGGAATTTTAGTGGTTTCTTGCATGATTAGGGTTTTCCTGTAAGGAACAATGTACGTACTACTAGCGACAAAAGGCGATTCTAGGTTGCGTTGTACTCCAACGCGTACTACGAGGTCGCGAGAGTGTATACCTTGTTTTGTGGGTTCGATGCTGGACGAACGCACGATAGCCTTTTTTTAAATAGTAACTTTGCTGCGCGTCAATATTTTACGCGGGTAGTTTGAGTTTTGAAGTCAAACGGACATGTGGCGCAACAATCTTGGTGCACTGGATAGCCTAGCCACGTGAACGGGTTTTCCTTCCCAGCATCCCGTGGCTCGCATGCTCGCCCTAGCCACACCTCGCTTGCAGCTTCCTCATTAGCTAGTAGCATATTTAAACTAGCACCTCCCAATTAAGCCTGAGGAGCCGGAAAAGCCTGGCGGGGCATTGGGGACTGTGCAATATGGCTCTATACGTAAAGTGCTCTACTACTACTCTATAGCTTGTGGTGTTGCACGCATGGACTTCACTCCATTATCGGCTCTACTATAAAAGAAATTCCTCTTGATGTGTTTTTTTGAAACGGAGGCAAAAGCTTTCCTTCATCTCATTCATAAAGAAGGAACTACTAACAAAGTTCGACGAGATCCATTACACCTCCACGAATGTTCTTCCCCCGCAGTAACCGTCACTGATAAACAGGCTACTAGTGTGTGCGTGAGAGGAGCGGCTAAATAGAGCACCGAGAGTACCCAGTAGGCCACTACGCAGGTGTACTTTCCCTGCATTGATAGTACAACAATGGTTCTAGAGAACAGTAGTACCCTCCACTTCCAACTGTAGCTCCTTGGCCCTGAGATTCAAGAGTTCAAAACTGGTGCCCTATACTAGACTAGACTAGAAGTACAGTACATCACACTACTAGTTGAGAAAAAGTAGTACTAGTACTGCCATAGTACGAGTACGTACTCCTCCGTCAAATAATGTAAGACGTTTTTTGACACTAGTCGACGTGTACAAAAAATAGTAAAAACATACCCAAAATTTCTTAATCCACGCCAAAAACTACTACCTAGTGCCAAAAATTTGTTACTAGTGCTATTATTTACAGTATAATGCAATCCCATAAAGTTCCATAATGCTAGTACTAGTAGTAAATAATAGCCTCACCCCTTCTCTAAGGAACGATTTACAGTTGGAAGGGACGAGGCCCTGCGGTTACTACGCTCTTATCTCCTCCTCGCCAGTTCCCCTCCCCCCAAAGAGAAGGCAGTTCGTCGCTGCTCCCATGGATTCGCCAGGCGGTTCTCCTCCTTGTCGGGGCTGGGAGACCTTGGACGACGATCCTTTGGGAGAAATTGCACGCTGCTCCGACGTCCTCACCGCCGCAACACTCGTGCTTCCTACACCAACTTTTTCAAGACGGTGCTTAAACATGCTTGGGAAAAGGCCATGCTTGTTGGTCTTCCATGCGTCCTCAAGCAGAAGGTTCTTCTATGGGACAATCCTTCGAACAGTCCACCGCTCCCTGGCCATGGTTGCACGTTGACTCCGCTAGAGTTGCCGACGTTGAGAGGTAGTCGGATTTTGTCCGATGAGCAGGTCAGTAATGGAGTTTGATCATGTAGTACTTAGTTATTCCATTTCCATCCCGTAATTTCTCCGCTGCCCATCGTCTTATATATAGGTCTGGGTCGATGCCAACGAAGATTGGCTTGCATACCTCCGACCGGATACCACCATCATTTTGCACAACATCCACAGCAGTGTGGCCGTTCCGGTAGACCCCTCCTCCACCATTGGGATCGGCCTTCCGGACTGGCCGGGCTTGAATACGTATGATGATGCCTACATGAGATTGAAGAAGATAGCAATTGCGGACCCGCCAACAAAGCGACGCGGCTACAACGATTACTATCTCATCGCGGTGTTCGACATAAGGAGGTGGCGCATGTTGGCGGTGGCAGATTTGTACCCCTACATGTTCGAAGAGGCCGTGCACCATCCAGGCCACATCTTTGCAGTGACAAGCCAGGGGACTTGTTTCATCTGGTTTCCATCCTACAGTACGGGAGATTACAAACGGAATGCACAAACCATCATTTGCATCCCTAACGGTACTCCATTATTTTGCAGGGACCAGTCATCCCCCCTGGATGTGCATTTGCATCCGTGATTCGGTCTAACCTGGAACCTTGTAGCTGACTTTGGCATATTGGGATCAAATATCTTAGCACTCGTTACCCATGGTACCACTGATGTGCAACATGGTCACACCATCTACCACGATCGAACCATCACCATCTACCCAGGTATTCCATTTTTTACCATCTCGCCTTCTCTTTCATTGTTGTACTAGTAGTACTTACTAGTACTAGTAGGAGTACTTTTTACCTTGGAGGACGCATATAGATAGCTAGGCCCTTGAAGACTTGAACCCACTAGCTGCCACCATTTTTGTTTTTCCATGTCTTACTATCTCATCCATGTAGCCAAGAGTGGCTATATATAATAAGCCGGTTATTTTACTTCCTCTATACCGGAGTAGTACTATTTGCTGCACAGTATTACTGACTGCCATATTTGAGCACAACATTATTATGCATGGACCTTGACTATGTACGTCACCATGTGTCCAGATCTGATATGCCGCGTGTACCAGATGAACGGTGCCGAGTTCGACCCCCATGATGCTACATGGGTGCCGAGGAACACTCTTGAAGAGTACTCGCTTTTCACTGGGGACAGCTACCCCATTGTGAAGCAGATGCCACCTTCCGTGCACGACACGGAAGGCCTACCGTTCATGAAGCATGGTTGTGTCTTTAGTGCGCACCGCAAGATGAGCGACATGCTGGGACATGCTATCCCTGATTTATGCCGCTTCAGCTTGGATGAGTCTCCATCGTGTGGAACCGGACTAGAAAACTGCGACAATGATTCCTGTTGCCCACCGCTATGGATCGTGCCATCTATGAAGAACACTTGGGACTGGAACCTGGAGGAGGACATGTAGCCCATCTATAACGTGTAAGTGGAGTACAGTAAATTGTGAACGGTAGCACTGTGAATATATGTAGACTAGTTGCGCACAAATTTATCACATGAATTGCAGATGAACTTGTGTGGCATACTGGCATTTGTCCTTTAGAATTTATTACTAGTAAATGTGTTATGTGTACGTGCAACTTGTGTGGTTGTTGCGCGGGCTCCAACATGCTCTTTGAGAAAAAAAGTGGCACAACTTTGGATATACGTGACGTGGCGGCATCATACAGTAGCATCATTCGCTATAGTTGCAGTACACTCCTACTAGGACGACAACTCCTATAAAACCTTGCACTTGGCTCTTTGCCTCTTCGGGAGGTTCAACAGTTCGTACTCGTGTGAACCTTGCACTTGGCTCTTCGCCTCTCCGGAAGGTCCAACAATGATGATACTATAGTACAATATGCTTCTGGCAAACTGACACCGATTGAACTGCTGCACGTCCACCGCGAGGGCGAGGGCGAAGGAGAGGGAGAGGGAGAGGGCGCTGTAGTCAAAACCCTATCCTCGTCCTGCGAACCACCGCGCGCGTGGGCGAGGGAGAGGCGTAGTAAGCAAGCTTCTCCTCGTTCGGCGAGTTGACGGGACACATCAAAGCAGTACTAGTACTAGACCATACTGCGTCCTTTCCGGTTAATATGGCTTCATTTGAAATGAGAAAAATATACTGGTGGTCAAAGTATGTAACAATACGCTCTTTACGGTCACTATACATAGTTTTGCGGTGATTATACGATCACTAGCTCATCGTAGAGCACCGTATTGCACCCTACTGACCGACCACATAGTCAACGTGGCACTTTGTTGACTGGTTAAATTGTCACCTAGTTTCTGGGTCCCACCTGTCAGTTGACAGAGCAAAGAAATCAGTTAAACAAAACTTTACGCAGGCGTGATAGGAGTCCAACCCTTGCACGCGAACCACCCTGGCTGTGTATGTGAGTGCATGCACGTGTACTCCCTCGGTCTTCCAGCAAAGAGTGTACATCGGCTCAAAAACAAAGAGTGTAGTACATGATGTACATCTACACTCCCAATGCATTTAGCCTTTAATCTAAATCGATATTGATTGACTAATGCACCAACTTGTGCTCTAGGTATAGGCTACATGTCTATCCTTAATTACATCATGCAATGGCCTTAATTTAATCTTCTTCTCTCAATGGTCGCATGCACACATAAGTCTGCTACTTTTGGGCGTTAATTATGCCCTGGTCAATGTGTAAATCTCTAAATGTACGGTCTTTCACGGACATAGGGAGTAGGTTGATCACTTGAGCGTGAGCGTGTGTGTTGCGTCGTGTGTTGTGTGCCGCATGGGTGCGTGAGTGTTGCGTGCGTCCATGTGTACGTGTGAGTGTTGCATGTTGCATGCATGCATGCATGGGGCTTACTACCTCCCATTGACATGTTCATATTTCAAGCTTCCTCTTTTCCCTCCATATGGTGATACTCCCTCTTTTCCCAAATACAGAGTAAAAGCCTCCCTCTGTTCCCAAATACGGAGTATTTATCTTTCTACAGATTTCAACAAGTGACTAGGTACGGAGCAAAATGAGCAAAGTGAGCATAGAGGCATAGGGATACTATAGAAAGGAAGTCTTCGTGATCCATTATTCCCCATCTCGGTCAGAGAGAACTATTCAACTAGTCTTCGCAGTGAAGTGACAATACACGATGCAGCAGATGGGACACGTAATTAATAAGCTGAACCAGCGTGTTGGTGTTACTAAATCAACTTTACCCGATACTGCCATCATGTTTGCCAGTAGAGCACGCTTCCGCAAATACGCCTACGCACCTCTGTCCTCCATTAACTGACATATGGGCCCTCTTGTGGTAGACCCACATGTCATCGGTGTAACTATTTACACTCCGAAGGATGGTATATCCTGGTAGTAGTACTAGTAGAATTGAGATTTAATGCACTTTCTTCCCTGTATTCCACTCTTCTTCCTCCTCTCTTCCCCATCGTCGGCCGCACACCATTTACCCCCGCTCACTGCTTGCCCGCCCACGCTATCTTCTTTGGTAGCTCGCCCGTACCATATCCCCCCACTCACTGCTCGTCAACACGAGGAGAAGCTTCTTCACTCGCCCGCCTGAATCCACTTCCCCGCTGGCTCACAGGCGCCAACAACCCCAATCGTAGAACCGACTGACACATAGAGCCGTGATTGGAATTCCCTCCCATTGTTCTCTTGGAGCAGATCTGTAATCGTATGGACCTACTCAGCACCGTCCGTCTGGCTGCATGCTCGGTGTCTTTATATCGTCTACTCGTCTGAAACTGGCCGGCTCTTTTCAAGACACCCTGCTTGATGATGCCCGATCCTCGCAGGTGGCCTAGACACTGACTTGACGATCCTACGGAGGTTTCCTGGTGCCCGTCGACATGCTACCACTACTCGTCCACCTGTCCTTCATGCGCGGCCACTACTGGGCGGGCATGAAGGCCAACTGGATCGTCCTCATCCACCAATCCGGTAGTCCGTGGCGTCTTGTCGATATCTACACCCAGCGAGAGATCACCCTTCCATCGTTGGATACCGCCGCCATCGAGCCTTGCGGCCCGCCGGACACTCCTGCCTACTATGCACGAGACGTGTCAAGCTTTTGGCTCCACCTCTCTTTGCTTAAAGTTGTAATCTATGAAGTGCCCACACCATCAGAATACTACATGGATTACAAGCTCATTGCCTTGTTCAACATGGGATTAGTCTATCTAGAATCCGGTCTCCATACATGGTTATGGCTCATCGTCAATACTGTTGAGGCAACATTTCTGTCTGATGCTATAGTGCATGATGGCATCGTTTACGCGGTCGACACACAGATTGGCTGCCTATACTAGTGGAATATATCGTCGTGTAATTGTTCTATCTCCTCTCATCTGTACCTTATGAATACGACTGCCTGTTCATTGTTACAAATTTAGAATAGATAGTATGTCTATAACCACATCATTGCTATATGTTCCTCTCATTTCCTAGATTTTTATGACCACACATGTTATTGTTAGAGTTGATATGAGAACAATTGGCATCTAATGATTGTGAGAATACATATTATGAGCATAACATCATGATTGCTATATGTTACTCTCATTTCCAAGATTTTTATAACAACGCATGTTATTGCTTAGAGATATGAGAACACTAGTAGTAAGTGCTATGGTAGACTATGAGTAGGCTCTGTCATAGCTGTTTTCCTCTCATTGTTACATGATGTTTGAACCATGACATATTGCTAGAATATGAAAGCCATTGGCTTATTTTTTTTAACTTGGGGTATGATTATGACCACGGCATTGCAATTCTCTGTCTATGATATGTGTCACTGTTATAATAATCTTAATTCCACACATACTCTGAACATGATTGTTTATGTTTGTCCTTTTGGTCTCCAATTTGAATTGTTGCAGCAGATGCAAATGCGCTGGCCTTCATGATTCCAGGACCTGGAATCATACCAGCCGATGGGTGGTGGTTTATCGCTCGTTCAGCTGACGGCGGTCATTTGATGCTCATTCGCACGTACCAAATTGACCAAATCATTACATCAAACCACATGCAGTACAATGCGTGGGGCGTTCGTGACCTTGATGGCTATGGCTGCTTCATGTTCGAGAAAGATCCCAGCTCCGTTGGTCCAGGAGTATTCAACTGGAGGCGGGTTTACAGCCTCGGCAACCACTCCTTGTTCCTCGGGCTCAATTATCTGATCATCCAACCAATCATCGATCATACCACCGGCGATGATTACCGTGCTATGCAACTTCCATTCGCCAGGGGGGACTGTGTTTACACATCATACCATGGGTTTCATGAATCACCATATCTAGAGATTCGTTGGCACAACTTGTTGCCAGATAATCTTCAATGTGTGAAAGGAATCAAGCTTCCATGCGATGGATGGCTTTTGCAAACCCGACATGTGGCGATGTGGTTCATGCCAACAGAAAATATGCACAACTTGATTCGTGCTGATATTTAGACTGAGCCATGTATTCTACTGCTGTAGCACGACCCTCTTTTGTTGGATATTATGTACTGTTGTTAGTTTGAAGCACTCCTCTGGTTGGAAGGATAGATACCTTCCTGGGATCAAGTGCATCCTAACACAGCTGTGTAGGATGTACTGATAATGATGATGGAGATGCTATGCAGAAGCCATATATATATATATATATATATATATAGGGTGAGTTATTCTGATAACACCCATGCTTATTCTGCTAACACGCTACCCACCCTTCCCATCGAACAACCGAACGGAACAGCACCACAGCACCCCCACCCCACGAGTCCAACACCATCTTCCCCACCCCGTCCCCGCCCCCACGCCCCCACCTTCTTCCTCTCCCAGGCGCCGCCACCGGCCACCCACCACCTTCACCCCCTCCATCCAAGACGCGCCAACGCTATCTCCTCCCACGTCCCTCCGCTGTTGACCAGAGGAGCTGCACCACACCTCTAGGGCTCCCCCAAGCTATGGTCCAGCATGCACCGGATCCCGAGCAGTCGTCCCCCTGGCGTCCCGCTACCCTTCCTCCTCCTTGCGCCACCATCGCCCAACCGTCGGCGCCCCACTCCTGCCCGGATGCGCCGCCCCCGACTGACACTACTAGATCGAGTGACCAAGGCCATGGATCCATGGATCCCACGCCAGATCCCCGTCGGATCCGAGCTCTTCTCCACCCCCATGCGCCACGCCGCCCATCTCCTCCCCCGGTACTCCCCAACGACCACCTCCTCCGCCCACGAAGAGCATGATGGCGGAGCGGCTCGAGATTGCCGGTGTGCAGCTCACAAAAGCGTTTGTTTGGAGTCCACCGGCGTCGTCCATCCCCGATCCAATCCACATCGCCGCAGATGGTTGCAGTCCACATCGTCAACCACCTCTGCCCTTACTCCCTCTCCAGTTCCTCCTCCCCCTACGGTCCTAGGTGAACCCCCCCTGTTTGACTTCACCTGCCGTGGAGTGTGCTTGCAACGGCTGCCCAACCCCGCGCCCCGACAGCCTCCTGCAAGCACGACAAGTGCATCTGGGTACGCCCCCCTTCCCGTGCTCGCCGTCACCAACATGAAGTCCACACATCGTGCGCGGGTGGGGCTTCCGTCAACTATAGTTTACTGTTTTGCAGGAGGAAAACGGAAAAAAGGGGACAAAGTGCACTGCATGCACGGATGTTCACGTGTAATTTTGAATTTTTCATGTTCTGTCATCTTGAGAGAGAGAAAAATGATGTGGTTCATTTTGTAGTGCTGGTGTGGTTCACTTTCTAAAAAGGGAGAAAAAGAAATTCCCATGAGAGGTTCACTTCTTTTTCTAATGCAACTTGTTTTGTTTGTGGGACGATTGAAAACCCTTTGTATGAAGTGCAATTTGTTTAGTGTGTTTCAAAATTCATTCGACTACATCAACTCTTGCAGTGCGTTTGGTTCTTGGATGTGGTTCACTTTTAAGAGTGATGTCGTTCACTTGCGCCCAACATGAAAAGTGCAAAAAAATTAGCGAAACAACGCAGTTCGCTTCGATATATGTCGCGGTTCACTTGCCCTCACCTTTGTGGTACACTTGTTCATAAAAAAAAGTTGAATAAAAGCCAACAAAAACTAACAAAAACTCGTGTGAGAAAATTTACATCTGACATAATAAACAATGAAGTTCAGTTGACCGTCTGATGTAGTGCGGTTTTCCGTCCCAAGCAGTGCGGTTTTCTCTCGGATGACGTTCACTCGCTGATTTGGGTGTCGCAAAAAAACAGTGTCCGCATTTCGCTAAAATCAAAATTCCTCTTAAACCGTAAAGAATTAGAGAGAGGGTTCTACATGAAAAAGTTGCGCCTCGTCGATATCTTTCGAATGGCGTATCATTTGAATCATTCCGACAAGCGGTTTGTAAAAATTTCACGAAAAACGACCGCTGCCTCTCGTAGTTAGCCGCATGATTTTCAAAATTAACTAAAAACCGTAAGGAATATCAAAACCATTTGTACATATGAAAGTTGCGCCTTATCCATAGCTTTCCAACGACGTATTACACGCCTTGTTTTGACAAACGATTCAAAAAATAGAGCGAAAACGGTACCGAAAATTACAAAAATTTCAAAAAAAAGCAATTCCGCGATTTAGTAAATTTGAAACTTCTCTTAAACTGTAAAGAATTAGAGAAAATAATAGATATGAAAAAGATGCGCCTCGACGATATCTTTCCAACAGCGTATCATTTGATTTATTCTGATGAGCGGTTTAGAAAAAATCATGAAAATACGCTCGCTGCCACTCGTCATCCGCCGCACCATTTTTGAAACTGCTCTTAAACTGCGAAGGATCTCGAAAAGTGTTCAACATGGTGAAGTTGTGCCTAATCCATAGATTTCGAACAGTATATTATACGTGTCATTCCGATAAGTGGTTAAAAAACTAGAGTGAAAATAGTACCAAAAAACAGCGCGTGCAGTTTTTTTCGACACGAAGTTGACTCGCTTAAGTTGTGCAGCACACTTGGTTCAAACAATGACGTGCACTTGCTTTGAGCGTGCAGTGCAAAAGTGTTATCAGAATAGTTATTCTGCTAATATCAGCAGAATAGACGAGCTATATATATATATATAGTAGCACTATTCTTTTTTTTTGAGAAATTGTTCATTCAAATCACGAATCAGTACAGAGTAGGTGACCCTTACAAGCACATTGAAACGCAAAAACAAAGGACCATGAACACCTAGAGTACCCTAAGACAACCATAACACAAGCAGATCTCCGGAGCCCTGTGTCATCATCCCTGAATCTTGAGAGAAGACCCCTGCAGCAGAAGGATCTGCAACCATTCGCAAACAGGTCATCATCTTCGACCACGGTACAATTGCCGCCACGCTGCTTCCTCCTTTCTTGACACCAGCGTTGAGAAGGCATGGACATCAATCCAACACACCTGCAACAGCCGTCGCCATCTTTGGCTTTGAGTACCGCGAAAAGTGTCCCTTCCGGAAGGAAGAGAACTCGAGTCATCCGACCGGTCTAGCACTGCGGCCGGGCCATCCGCCCGGGCAAAGCAGGATCTCCCACCAGCATCAGCGCAGAGGAAGGAGAAGAACAACAGCAGCAAATCGTACCAACAAGGAAGAAGAAAGGTCTTTGTCTCCCTACCTCCATCGACCATCTGAGGATCCAAACGGCCAGTGTCGATGGACCTCCAACCACCATAGCCCGCGACCTCGACGAGATCCGGGGATCCCCAACACCGCTGGCTCCTAGACGAAGGCAAAAGCCTCTCCTGACCGCGAACGGAGCCCGGAGAAACTTACTCCGACGCGACACCACCGCAACGGCCTCGGCAGCGTCTCCCTCAACCCTAACCCTACCACACACCCACCTAGTGAACAGACCCGAGGTTCCCCCTCCCTCCCACCGCCGGAGCGGATGATGGAAAGAGAGGGAATCGGCGGCGTCACCGGCGGCGCGCAAGGGACCCCTAGTCGCCTCCTTGATCGCCTCGAGCGATCCAACTTTTCCGGGCATGCGGTTGGCTTTCTAGAGTAGAACTATTCTAATCCCAGGATTAGAATAACTATTTGGATCACGGGGCGCCCTATATAGAGCCGATCGACTTGTTCCTGAGATCTAAAAAACAAAAAACGGAACCCCACCTCCCACTCTTCCACCTCTCGGCCCACATCCCCACGGCGCCGCCTCCTCCCCCGCGGTCGGCCCGCCACCTCCCCTCCTCCCAACGGCGGCGCGGCCCCCTCCCCTCCTCCCCCGCGGCCGGCTCGCCACCTCT
>NC_041391.1:289447107-289452244 GCF_002162155.2 Triticum dicoccoides
AACGGCAGCGCGGCCCACTCCCCTCCTCCCCAACGGCGGCGCAGCCCCAGAACCCCGGGTGCTTTCGCCGGTCTGCCCTGGTTCCCGAGTGCCATCGCCGGGCCCCGGATCCCACGAGCAGCCGCCGCCTTCCTCCCCCTGAATCCACCATAGTGGTGGCCTCTTCCCCCCTGAATCCATCGCGGCGGTGACCCCCTCCCCCTGGATCCACCTCGGTGGTGGTCTACCTCCCCTTGAATCCTCCATGGCGACGGCCTCATCCGTGGGTCGTCAACCTCACCCGCACCGCTGCCCAAATCCTCGCTCGCTGTTGTCCCGGCTGCAGCGGCACCCTCCTTCCCATGGCCCATCCATCCCACAGAGATCCCCGTCCCTCCTCCCCAACCTGGTATGGCTTCTTCCACCACCACCGCCTCCAAATCACAGCTCTGGCAGGCACCGCCAAGTGCCTCCGTCTCTGCCGGTTTTAAGTGCTTCCTCAGATTCTGTAGAGCACCATTTTGTGCAGTAAAAAAGTATGGCTGCAGTCCAAAGTGTCAGTTTTCAGCAGGCCAATCTGTTAATTGACCAGTTTTGTTCATAAAAAATAGTAGGATAATGTTGATGAATCAATTTTGTGCATTGAAGAACAACAGGTCAGCCGGCTAAAATGTGTTGATGAACCAATTAAGCAGAGATGTATTGTTGCTACAAACATGGCTAACTAGGTAGTACTACATGGTGTTTGACTTGGTAACTCGCCTGATTGTGTGTGTATTGCAGTGACGATGACGGGCGACGACTCGGTGCTCCTATGGATCTCCAGCAACTTGTGACCTTCTAGCGATGGCCGACTTGACCTTCCTAACGAATGTTACGCCCTGAGCACCCGTTACAGTTAGTTAATTGCTCATAACCATGTGACGATGCAAGCTCCTAATGAAAATTGTTTGTTTCTTCCGTGGATTGTTACTTCCTCCATGTGATGTCTTGCTAAGAAAGTTCAGAAATGGCATCACCGGTGTTTATTGTGCCACAAAAGTAAAAAACTTTCATGAAAACATGTCCTGCATGAAGTTGTAGCAGGTTGGTGTTGTTTCCTCTCTGGGAAGACATAGCACTGTTCGTGTGTGCTTGTTCTTTGTATGTGCATATGAGCAGATCTAACGCTATTTTTTTGTGAGTGTGTAATTTGTTAATTGATGTGTTTCGTTGATTTAGCCAACTTTGTGTGCAAAATTTCCTTTTTCACAACTTGCTATGCATCAGTTTCAAAGATATGTGCACAAGTGTACAATAAATTCGGCCTTTAGAGGACAATGTTTGGATATAGTAAAAAGGAGTAAAATTATTGTAAACTGAAAAAATGAGAAGAATGCAGTGAATCAAAAAAAAAGGTTCCTGTCAAAATCTTTATTGTCTTGTAGAAAAAAAACCCGAGAGTAATCAGCTAGTGTTTCCAGTTTAGAAAAGTTGAGGAAAATAGAAGGGGTACTAATTATTTTTCCAGTTAGAAAAAAAACACAAAACTTACAAAATAAAATAAAAAGAAGGTCAATTTAAAAATAAAAAAGAGCAGCTTACTTTTCGTAAAAAGTAAAAAAAAAATAAAGCTGAGACACAAGAGACGGGATGCCCCGGACAAAAAGTAAAAAAATTAGGTGATCGCTTCGGAGAAAGTGTGAGAAATCCACGGTATATAAATGAGTAAATTCATGGTGAAAAAAGCAAAAAATAAACAAGTTCAAATTATGGATTCATGGTGATCAGACCCACCAAGCCCCATATAGTGGCACCTATATCGCCTCAAATTAATCACCTTCTAAAAAAATCCCAAGAAGTTCAAATTAAAAAAATAGAGGAGTCCGGAAAGTTTATTAAAAATGGATTTCACTGTTTCTAAAAATAGAAGTTCAAATTTAAATAGCGGAGAAGTTCAATGTTTATTATAAAACTAGATTTTTTCTTGTTACTAAAGAATAAAACTAGGAAGTCCGACCACTAGCGCATCCCCCGCCACCACGCAGCGACGAGCAACCTCGCCAGATCGCGCCGCGCGCCGCCATACCATCCTTCTCCCGGCGTCCGACCCTCACATCTCCTCCGACATCCATCTCCAGTCCCGCCCGCCTCCTAGCCACACGCTGCTCCTTCCTCTCTTTTCTTCGGTGAAGACACGGCTTCAGTGTATCTCTAGGGACTATTGACCTTCTAGCAACGGTCGGCTTGACCTTCCCAAGAAAAGTTTATGTTTGAACTTAAAAACTTTTACACAGTTTTTTGAGGACTACCTTGTTCCTAAAAAAATAAACCAAAAGGTTCAAATTAAAGTAAAAAGAAGTGTGATGTTTTTTAATACAAAAATCTTGTTTCAAACAGACAAGAAGTTTAGAGAAAACAAGAGGTTGTTTATAACAAAAACATAACTTTCACGTTTTGACAAATAGGTAAAAAAAACAAGAGTTCAAAAAAAGTAAATAGAAAATAGATTTTCCTAATTCCATGTTGTTTATAAAAAAAGTTGATTGAAGTTCAAATTTAATAAAAAGAAGTTTCTAAAAGAATTGTTATCAAAGCGCCACCCATAAAAATATTAACTCTGGAAGTTCAAATTCAACAAATCTAAGAGTTCAAATAATATAAAAACCAAAAAAGAGACACCCAGATGTTTGTACAGATTCCCCCCATGGATTTCCTTGTTCCTAATAAAATATAAAGCCGAGAAGTCAAAATTAAGAAAATAGAGCAGTTCGTTACTTAAAACAAAGAAGTTAAAAAAATCGATTTCCTCGTTATTAAAGAATAAAACTATGAAGTTCAAATTAAAATAACAGAGAAGTTCAAAGTTTATAAAAACCTCAGATTCTCGTTCTAAAGAATAAAACTAATAAGTTCAAATTAAAATAAGGGACCAATAAAAAAATTAAAAAGATTTTCCTTGTTTTTCAAAAAAAATGGATTTTCCCTGATACAAAATATTAAACCAAGAAGTTCGATTTTAAAAAACAGAGTAATTCAATCTACATTAAAAACTCAGTTTTTCTCCTTATTAAAGAATGGAAACAAGAAGTTCAAAAATAAAAAAAATCAACTTTTAAAAATATAACGCTTCATAATTTCGTAAAAAAGGATTAAGAAATAAAACCAGGAAGGCCATATTAAAAAGATGGAGAAGTTCAATGATATAGAAAACTCGGATTTCCTCGTTATTAAAGAATGGAAACAAGAAGTTCAAAAATAAAATAACAAGAAGTTCAAATATTAAAAATAAAGCGCTTCAAAATTCATAAAAAAGATTAAGAAAAATCAGATGAAAAATTCATTAAAAAACTCAAATATTTTCACGTAACCGAGAGAGGTTCAAGTTGATAACTGCCAGAAGTTCATGTACTACACGGTGTGCATTTTGTATTCAAAAAAGAACAAAAAAGCAAAGACTAAAAGTTTTGTTGTTACAAGTTCAAGTATTTTGTTGGAGAAAGTTAAAAAAAAATATTGTGAGAGAGATTTGTACAAAAGAAATATCATTAGCGATGGATGAGAAAATGACAAACGAAAATACATCACGGAAGTTGAACTGAAAATAGAAGGAAGTTCAACTACCAGAGTGGATGAATTTTAGATGAAAAACTTTTAAAGTCGTCGCGAGTATGAAAAAAGATCAACACGGGAAAGTTGCATGTTTACAGCAGCTTTCGAACGGTATGTCATTTGCTCAATTTCGGTGAGTGGATGGAGAACTACGAGCAGTGGATGGAGAGCTACGAGCAAGAAAATCACGTGAAAAACAGAGTGAATTTCAGGTACACGCACCGAGAAGTTCAGGTTCTTCACGCCGTGCATTTTCGAAGAATCTGTTTCGCGATAGAGACAGAACGAATGATCCCGCCGTTTTTGGAATTACTTGAAAACGGCTAGGAATCAGAGAAAACCATCAACATGAAAAAGTTTCGCATTTTTCGTAGCTTTTCAACGGTATATTATTTGCCCAATTCCGATAAAGTTCGTAGAAATTACGATGAAAATACGTTTTTCGCCATTTTCGAAACTGACTTAAAATCGTAAATAATTGGGAGAAACAATACATACCAAAAAGTTTCGCATTTGTACAATCTTTCCAACGCCATATCATTTATTGCATTCGAATGGACGGTTAAAACATTAGCTCGAAAATACGAACTCGGTAGGACTTGGACCATTTTCTAAATTACTCTTAAACCATTCAAAATTAGAAAAAAACTTTCCAGATGAAAAAGTTACGCATTTTCATAAGCTTTCCAACGCCATATCATATGCCTCTATTGGATTAGCCGTTTAGAAATGACATAAAAAAATGAACTCAGCTATTCGGTTTACGAAATTTTACGTTTTTTCAAATTACTCTTTAACCATAGGGAATTATAAATAACTTTCAACATGTGGAAGGAGCGGTTTTGCAGCAGCTTTCCAACGCCATATTATATGCCTCATTCCGATAAATGGTTTAGAAATGCGATCGAAAATACGATTCACATTTTTTGTGCGAAGAAAAAACGGTTTTCAAAACTGCTCTTAAACCGCTTATATTTTGCCAAAAATTTAAGTTGGGTCATGATATTGGTGTCCATAGCTTTCCAACCGTATATCGCAAGCCCCGTTTGGGCAATGTTGGCAGAAGTTCAACCGAGTTCACGGGGAAGTTCAACGTACTACTAGCGGGGAAGGTCAGGTTGTGATCAGAATATTATTCTGATCCCGTGATCAGAATATTGTTTATGTGTGTGTGTATATATATAGGACAGGGCTATTTTGTTACTAGTAACAGAATAATACGATTCTGTTACCATCTCGCCCTATATAGACCGCGTCTGGTTTTTTACATTAGCTGATCAACCCGAACCGATACTGAACTAAAAAAATCCCACCCCACCCTGCCGACCAACCCCCATCTTACCTTCTCCTGGTCGGCGCCGCCCGCCTCCCATCTCCTCCCCAGCTCCCGGCACCGTCCGCCACCCACCTGCCCCCGGCTTCCGGCGCCGCCCGCCCCCACCTGCCCACAACTCCCGGCTCCGCCCGCCCGCCCCACCTCCTCCCTGCATCCCGACGCTGCCCTGCCCCCACTTCCGCCCTCGCTCCCGGCGCCACCCCTGCATCCACTCGCCACCGACGCCGCCAT
>NC_041391.1:289452662-289463879 GCF_002162155.2 Triticum dicoccoides
TCCAAGCGCCACCGTTGCCACCCTGCATCCAGCCGTCGCCGTCGGGAGCCACCCTAGCGCCACCAATCGCCGCGACCAGCCGTCCCTACCACCGTCTTGGCGACCCCCACCCCCGCAGCGGACCGTCGCATCCGCGTCGCTGCATCCCGCGACCACTGCGCGCCGTCCAACTCGGCAGTCCAACTTCTTGCTCCATGCTCGGTCGCTCAAGGAGCTGCGTGAAGGTCACCCCGCGCTCCACCTTCCGGACATGGGATCCCGTCGCCATGCTCCTGCAGCCACCTCCGGGGCAGTGTGCTCGGCCTCCTCTCTCCTCCTGCCACCTCCTAGCGCCATGTCGAGCACACCTAGGGCTGCCTCTTCCTCTTGCTTACTCCCGCACGAGGCACGCTGCGACGAGCATGCACCCGGCCGCCCCCACCTCCGGTAAATCGATGCACTCAGTTCAGTTTGTTTTTTCAATTCAGCTCAATTCTAAAAAAAAGTTCTCTCCATCTCTGTAGCTTGCGTGAACTTATAGTTGAGACGCGATGAACTCTATCCATTTCGACTCTTGAACTGATAGCTGATGATTTTATGAACTAGTAAAAATGTTTTTGTTTCATCTTTGACTCTTGTTCTCTGTTCTTTCACTCTCAAAATTACGTGCATGTGCAGATGCTACCTGCTGATTGCTACTTGACACAACCATTTTTGTCTTGATTTTGCATTTGTATGACACGAATTTGCTATGAGAAAAAACAAGGACAAACAGAAAACAAAAATTAGTACCTTTGTGCTTGCTAGGTGTTTGTTTATGTCTCTTAAGAACCAAACAAAACTAGTAACATCCCTATATAGGGCCGTGAGTATACTTTTAAGTTAGTTGATATGTCTCTAGGACAAAAATGAAAAAAAAGCATCCTTTTCAGTGCACCTTCGTATGCATTTTCAGTTCATTTTACAGGTCAAGGACAAGTAAATTTAGTGGCATTGCTAAAATCACAGAATAGTTGGTGCGTGTGCAGAAATATCATCGGTGCAAGTTTCAAAATTCTGTAACGTTAGATATATCACCTAAATATGTAATTATTTGCAGCAAATTTCTTCAAAATTCTGTAAAGTTTAGATATATCACCTAAATATCATTAGTGCAAGTTTCAAAATTCTGTAATTTAGATATGTCGTAAAGAAAAAATTGATGAGTCACCATCTGCTTTATATTCATGTTCTCTGCAGCAAAAGTAGCAATGGGACTGACTGGGAGTGATCCCTAAACCATTTCATTAAAGGACATGGTTTCCAACAATGCTAATGCTACTAGAAATCAGCTAGAGGCCATGAAGCTTCTTGGCTTCTCCAATTAGGATGTTTGGCCAGTCCTGAAGCACCTCCTCAAGCTCTTCGACAATAACTGGGCGCCCATCTCCTGCTCAGTATGACAAGGATGCCAGTGATAATGAACACCCCCCTCACAGCAAAGAGGCGGAGTGCATACTTGCCATATACATTTCAGAGCCCCATCAGTTCAGTGTGATCTCTCCCGGTAAGTTTGTGTACTGCTATCTCGAGTGTTCAGAAAGTGCAGAATGGATGATTTATCTCGCCTATGCAGCTCGCAAATCATATGCTCTGTCCAAAAAAAGAAACAAACACTATGCGTAGGAGTTCATGATGTAATTTATCATCAATTCATAAAGTAAGCACAAATACAGTTTCATGTGTGTTATAGAAAAATACAGTTTCATGCTATGAGCCCGTCCCCAGCGCCGCCAGCCTCCTGTCCTTCCCTCCCGCTTCCGCATGCACCCACCGCCGCCACGACCATGTCTCCACCCTCCCCATGCCCGCCACCGCTGCGACCACCCCTCCCCCTCACGATTTCTTGTTGATATCACTGTATTCATGCTTGTTACGTGAGTTGCCTGATGGAAGTTTTGCAACTGGCAGTCCAGATGGAAGGAGATCCGTCCAAAGTGTGAGTTTTGCAACGTCGACATGCAAGTTCTACAATTTATCCATCCAGATGGGAGAAGGAGATCAGTCCAACCGACGCATCTGAAGCGAAATATGCAGAGCCATTCACCCGAGGTATCGGAATAATTCGATATTTTTTGTGTTCATTGGATTTCTGGGTTGTTAGCGCAAGTGATGCATTCTGTTTTTGCCTGTTCAGTCCAAGTGGGGGAGCAAAAGTAAGCACTCTCTACTTAGAAGTTGTGTTTGAAACCCATTTTTAATAGTAAAACAAGTAAATCAGTGTGGTAATGCTTTATTGTTATAGTTCTTAAGTGACTGAAATTATTACCATGTGTTTAGAGTTAAGCAACTACATAAGTTGCATGCTGTATTGATATACTTGTCATGCTGAAGTTCATTGGCTTCTTAAATTTTTTGATATAAACAAGCTGGTGACCGCCCATCTCTGCATGTATTTTATTTGGGATGTAAGTCTCTCTATAGTTCATGTTACGAGTAATGCAATTGGACGAGGTTGCTAGGAATATTTTTAGTTCATCTTTAATGTGATCTGCACTTCATCTTTACAGAGCCAAATCCTGGCATGCCCAGCCGGTGCTCGTGAACCCCGCCTCTATCAACTCCACTTCACTAGAGCCGTCAGTCCACAGGAGTAGAGGTAGCGGATCCCCTATAGCGGCTGCTCGTGAACCCCGCCTCCATCAGCTCCACTTCACCGAAGCCATCAGTCCGCAGGAGTAGGCGTAGCAGGTTCACCCAACGTCCAACGCCTTCTTCCATCTCCAAAAAATCTTGTTTTTTGAGTTCAGTTCTTCATCACATGTTTCACTAGCTGAAAATGCATGGTGTTCTGAAATTGCTTGTGGACCACTAGCTGAAATTGCTTGACGAACAGAGCAAAGGTTGTATCTTCATCTACTGTTTTACAGATATTCGTCATATGCACGAGCACGACTATATTTTCTTGTTATGATCTAGCGGGCAGCATTAACATTTTGACTATCCTTCTGCAGGGCCCAAACCCACTACCGTGCAAGAAAAATAAAGCAAAGCCCCAACCATCAGTTGCTCAATCATCAGGTAATTAATCAGCACTAAAACATACTCCCTCCATCCGGAAATACTTGTCATGAAACTAGATAAAAGGGGATGTATCTAGATGTATTTTAGTTCTAGATACATCTCTTTTTATCCATTTTGATGACAAGTATTTTTGGACAGAGGGAGTACGTGTCTAATCCAATGTAGTGAAAGCAAGTTTGGAGTTGCCTGACTTATCTTCAAGTGTAGAACTGATAGTAAGATGGAGAAGAGATAATGCAACAAAAATCTTACATAGGGTAGTGAAGTGCATTGCGCATTCTGATTTTTTGAAGCTCCGGACATCAGTTGTATTGAGACATGGATGGCTCTACACCTGAAGCACATATATCTGACAAGCATGATCACATGTTCCCTTCAGGGTCTGATGGCCTACGGAGAGGCATAGCGAAAGACGGTTAGGAAGCGCAAGAGAAGTGGCAAAGACAGCAGGTCCATGTGTATTTAACATCAAGTCCATGTATTACTACATCAGAAGTACTGCTAGTGAGACTTCACTGCCCCATTTCAACAAACTTGTATACGCAATCCTGGTTTGACAAAGTACTCTGTTGCTGCTGGTTTCAGTTCCCTCACTGGATTTGCAGGCTCACGACCATCCTCTAACACCCCGTCAGTGCTACCGATTTGAAGGAGCTCTGTGAGCGTGTACTGCTCTTGGTATACAATTTCATTCCTCCCTGTATTGCAGTCATTTGGGTTAGTAAACTTGTATGAACAAAAAATAATTGTGCCAGGAAGTTCCTATCTTAAAACTAGATAAGTTCAAAAAACAAACCACGACCAGTTTGAAAAAGAACCACCCTCACCCTGGCCACCCTCGCGCCACCGCGGCGCCCAGGTCGTTCACTGCCGGCACCACAGTCCGTTCACCGCCGGCACCACAGTCTGTTCACTGGTGACACAGAGGTCGTTCAACAACGCAATGGTGAGGCCTGGCCGTTCAACAACATTGCATTGACATCAGTAATGCTGTGAGAGAGCCTCTCCTCTATTTTCCTTTTGCCTTCTGACCCCCAAGTGTTCGTTATTGCATATTAGTTTTGACCAAGACATAACCTTGAGCTAATAAACTATTCTTGCTGGAAATGCATTTACAAAATTATTGACATCTTTTTGTCAGTAAGGCTGAAAGCAATCTGGAGATCCCTAGTATGTCACTGTATGTTTGTTTATACAATCCCAAATGGATTATATAGCTCCTGATAACAGAATAAATATTCTGGAAAATCTCAAATACTATCATACGGTAAGTTCAAAAAAATCCGACGAGCACTTGTAATGTACATAGTTTTTGCAGAAAAGATTTAAAAAACTCGGGTTCACCGATTTAATGAATTAGTATAAGTTGAAATTTGCTAATATCCACAGTTCTGGTTGAGGAATTTAGGTAGTTTATTTTTCTAACCCCCGACTGTCTATAGTTCATTAGTTCATTGTCACTGCACACATTGTTTACAAACTTAAAGTTCAGAGGGTTGGTTGTATTTAGTACTTCTAATTGGACTATTTAAGTCCAAATGTTTACTTTGCATGATGGAAAAAGTTGTGTATCATGTAGTTCCTCCACTAGAGCCACTGCAGCCCACGACAACCCATGGTGGCGGAGTTCATCGAGTCCATCAGTCCAACCCCATGGCTTCAGGGCGTCTGAGTTTCATTGCGGCCATCAGTTCGGACACCTGCGTCACTCCGTGTGTTGCAACCATGGCTATTTGTGTCACTGCATGCTCCGTCACCGGCCTCCTGCGCACCGTGACCCCTGCCGTACTCCTTCGAGGAGGTATTCATCTCTCTCTTCCTGCTCCTATGCTTTATTTGTACTAAGCTTTTGCGAAGATTCTTAATGCACATGTTTCTCATAATCTTTACATACACACACTTTCTATTTTGTCCCTCGCGTAGTCACTTTGCCTTTTGATGCTTAAATGCACCTTCAGTGCAGGTTCTCCGGTGCGCCAAGTATGCAGGTTCTCTGGTGCGCCAAGTATGCAGGTTCTCCGGTGCGCCAAGTATTGCCGGCAGCGATGCCTACTTACGTCGCCAAGGCCGCGTCCTCCTCCTGAGATAAGAAGAGCGACAAGGAGGTAAAAGGAACACCAAATTTTTACAAATTCTGCAGATGTAGTATGTATTTCCCATTTTTCCAAAGCAGCGAGTCTATGTGCTGATGTTTCACTTGTCTTCTCTTGGATGTATTTGTCTAGATGGAGAGCACGGTCTTTTTTTCGTGGAGCTGGCACTGCTGCAGTACGGCCTAGTCTAGTCTAAGCCCTCCATGGTTGCTGCTGCTGTTTCTACAACCAGGCTACCGCGAAGAAGATCCCTATGTGGACTGACAATCTAAATTATAGTATGTGTTCTTTATTTATAATTGAAGTTCAAAAATATCATTGGCAGGGGTACAGAAATGATTATAGTTGTTATAGCAAAAAAAGTGCAGAAAATTAAAGAACAAAATTATTGATACACATAAACAAATTGGATTCATGTGTTATGTAGTATTGGTACTTAAGAACAAAAGTTCAGATTTCAAACTTTCAATAGTTTAGTGCTATGTAGAAAGGAACATAAGTCCAACCTACAAAAAAACCTAGTAAATGCATTTCTGTTATGATCTAAATTTCTTTTGGTCTGTCTCTTTTAGTCTCTAACAGACAACTTCCGCTAATATTGTAATAATCGGTAGTTTTTTTATCTTTAGCCCATCAAGTGTTAAGATTTCAGTGAAGTAAAATAGTTTAGTGGCATTACTAAAATCACAAAATAGTTGGTGTGTGTGCAGAAATATCGTCAGTGCAAGTTTCAAAATTCTGTAACTTCAAATATATCACCTAAATAAGTAATGATTTGCAGCGAGTTTCTTCAAAATTCTGTAAAGTTTAGATATATCACCTAAATATCGTTAGTGCAAGTTTCAAAAATCTGTAAGTTTCTATATATCATAAAGAAAAATCGATGAGTCACCATCTGCTTTATATTCATGTTTGTCTGCAACACAAGTGGCAATGGGGCTGACTGAGAGTGATCCCTGAACCATTTCATTAAAGGCCATGGTTTCCAATAATGCTAATGCTACTAGAAAGGAGCTAGAGGCCATGAAGCCTCTTAGCTTCTCCAATTACTTGTTTGGCCAGTCCTGAATCGCCTCCTCAAGCTCTTCGACGATAACTGGGCGCCCATCAAGGACAAGAGCTACAACATCCTTGTTGACACCATTGGATGGCTAAAGCAATGAACCAATACCTACCACTACCCGTCATGTAAAAATGCTACTTCCGTTTGTTTGGAAGCCTTCCTTAATTACCACTTGATGCTCAGCCCTCGCCGCATCCTGTGTAGTACAATGTCGCCCTTGTACAAGGTTCAAAGACATTATACTAAGAAGGAAAGGAGATGCTACGGTCAGCAGCTTCCTCGTGTCATCGCGGTATGGTGTGTGTCCCTTGTTCATCCTCTGCCATTTGTTTTAGTAACTAGCAGCAGCATAACCCCACCTGCATATTTTTTCGTAAGTTCTACAAAATTTAGAGCTTCAGTCCAACTATGTTGCTTCTGCGATTATCCGTACGTAGAAAATCACACTAAAGATTGTTTTGTGCTCTGAACCTAAACACATTTTTTCTTTGAGCTTAAATGCATTTATTCTCTAAACACAAATGGGTTGGTTCTCTGAACTTAAGTGTATGTGTTCTATGTGTATTCTGTGAGTGTTAGAGAACAATGAGTGTTGCCTGTCAACTATTGGTTTGGCCAGTTTCAAATTTTGGCCTGATTGAACTTTTGATAGAGCATGGGTTTGTTCTCAGTTCTAGTGCACTCAAAGCATAAGGAGTGTTTAACCTATTATTGATGGATCACTATAACTTAACTTATCATCCGAAGCAGCCCATCCTAGACGCGCAGCTGCTCTGCTCTCCACATGAATTTAGTACATAATACTCTCTCTCTCTCTCAATTTATTCAAACCTATAGCATGGACACAGTTTGTATGAAAAAATACCTCTCTGAAGTTCTAATTTGTTGTACAGATGCCTTCAGAAATTAACAAAATATAAATTATTATTTGTTCCTTGTTATATGACAGGATTGGATTGGGTTGTAGTGCATGTCAGGCTCTATTGATCTCCGTCCACGAGTGGTGCTACCTCGAGTCCGGTCGACAGCGTCCACGAGCGCGAGCAGCCCGTATCTGGCGGCAAGATGAGGGTCACCCATGAACCATGCTTCCCCTAATCACCTCCACCTTGTGTGAATTCGCAGCTGAGAATAAGCACAAGCACCTACAGTCCCCTGGTGGCTTTGGCCGCACTTGGCCACTAGCTCGTCCATCATGGTGACTAGCAGCCGTCCAAGTGGAACGCGGACATCAGTCCAAGGAGAACTAGTTCGTATAAACTGACTGTTATGTATAATTAGGGGATCCAACGTTGAAAAGTTCAATCAAGCTGTGTGTGCAAATTCAAGGAATTATTGTAGGAAAGTTTAGAAGTTTGGTTTCGTGAGGAAAATGTATGATTTCTATCAGTATTTGGTATAATTCATTTGCCTCGGGTGCAACCCAAAACTAGACAAAAACTAGACAAAACTGTCAGATGATGAAAGGGAAAATTGTTTGAATTAAAAATATTGATCAGTACGAGTTAAAAACAGTGGTCCGTTCAGAATAAAATAAATGGCAGAAATTCAAATTGTAAAAGTTCAAGCAAAAAAAGAAACCCCATAGAAATTCAAATGGTAAAAGTACAAGTCGTAAAATGAGAGAAGTTCAGAACATTTGTAAAAAATGTTAAGTTCAAAAAAAGAAACAAACAAAAGATTTTGTTTTTGAATAAAATATCATTTAGTTCGACGACATAAACTACGTAAGTACAGGGGCAATGCTACCGTAAACCATTGAAACTTTAAGAGGAAAACCTTACGCAAAAAACAAAGTAAAAGTTCAATCTGTGAAAACGTGCTTAGTACAAATCCATACGGAGATCAGTTCGAGTACTTTTTTTCCGGAACAAAAAAGAAAAATACGACAGGCTTCGCCATATTCAAAATTACTCTGTGAAATAATACATCAATACAAACACAAAAAAAATCAGTACAAGTACCCTGTTTTTTCTGACGGAAAAAACAGCATGTTGGGTTTAACCTTAATCCAAATTACTCTTCAACGGTTGCGAATTGGAGAAAACGCTCAACATGACTAAGTTTTGTATTTTCGATATCTTTCCAACCATATATTATTTGCCTTATTTCGACAAACTTTTAAAAAAACCACGTTCGAAATCAAATTTGACCGTATTTGAATTTGTTTTTAAACAGTAAGGAATTAGAAAAACATTTCAATACGAAAACGTTGCTCATTTTCCGTATCATTTGCATCAATCCGACAAACCGTTTGCATAAAATCGCGAAAATACGTTTCGCCTAGAATTTCACCGTTTTCCAAATTACTTTTAAATCATATAGAATTAGAAAAAATAATACATTCATGGAAGATGCGGATTTTGACAAGCTTTCCAACGCTATCTTATTTGCACAATTCCGACAAACCGTTTGAAAATTGTGTCCAAAATACGATTCACGTTTTCGGTTTTGAAAAAAACGGTTTTTCCAAAACTGCTCTTAAACCATAATGATTTTGCAAAAACGTTCAATATACACGCCCCGTTCCGACAAAAAAATTGAAAAAGAATTTTGAACTAAAGAAGACGATCTGTTAAACAGAACTGAAAGCATCAGTTCAACCGCTCAAAAATCATTAGTACAACCAACTGAAAACGTCAGTTCAAAAAGGGTAACAGAATAATATTCTTTATATATATATATATATAAATCTTTCATCATTCACTTAAAATAGTCGATTGATCATACATTGAGTACCATATAACTGGAATTACCGATGCAAGTCGAAGAAGGATTGGCCGGTGGTGCCGGTTGGTGTCAAGTTCGATCCCACGGACCAGGAGCTGATCGAGCACCTTGAGGCCAAAGTGAGTGCTGATAGCGCGAGATCTCACCCTCTCATTGATTTGTTCATACCAACCATCGACAGTGAGCACGACATATGCTACACCCAACCTGAGAAACTTCCAGGTAAGACACCGATCGGCCGTCTACTTGCACAAACATATTCCTTTGTTTATAGCTCTATTTTTCTTTTTAGATGCAGACCTGGTGAAGCAATTACAATTTGACAGTTAATAAAAACTGAAACAAGTGACTGCAACATGCCAAAGATGTTATGAAAATGCCAACTACGTACACTAAAACCTGTATTCGACAATACTGCAAGTATCGCACTGAGTGGCCTAAGGAAGCATTTCTTCCAGCACAATTCTAGGGCGTTCAAAAGGGGCACGTGGACCCGTCGCAAAATACAGTCGGAGTGCGGCTGTCGGATATCGGGTTCCAGCAAAACCCTTAAGGTCTGAACTCTGGGGTGCGCACGAAGTTCTTTCCCCTACTGATCCACGCCCCAAAGCCGTGTCACGAATCTAAGCTACACGATGAACAACACGAGGGACACAAGGTTTATACTAGTTCGGGCCACCGTTGTGGTGTAATATCCTACTCTAGTGTGTGTGGTCGTGGATTGCCTCTGGGGCTGATGATGAACAGTACAGAGGAAGAACAGCCTCGCGAGGGGTGTTCTTGAGCTGGTGTGGTGTTCTACTTGGGATGGATCTGAACGTCCCTCTTGGCTCTGGATGAGACGCCTTCTACTGTGGTAGCTATCTGTATATATAGAGGCCCTGGTCCTCTTTCCAAATATTGAGTGGGAAGGGAGCCAACAATGGCCATTTTGAAGGGGAACAACTAGTACAAGTTATCCTGACTAAAGTTGGTCTTCGACTACCAAAGGCACTGGCGATGACGCCGTCTTGTGCTCCAGGTGACCTCCATCCTGCCACTCTGCTGGTCTTGGTCTCATTGCACCGATATGGTAACCTTTGCTTGATGCATCGGTACTCTGCGCCTGCGCTTGCCCCCTTTGCACCAAAGAGGAAACGAGGACACTGCGCAGGCTGGCTCCCGCCTGGCCTTGATCGTCATGGCTTGCATCATGAGCACCTCGCGAGGTACTCCTTCCCTTGATCTCTCCGCCTCCTCGCGAGCCTGCCTGGTGAGGCCGCCCCTGAGGAAGCCTTTCAAGGAAATATGCCCTAGAGGCAATAATAAAGTTATTATTTATTTCGTTACATCATGATAAATGTTTATTATTCGTGCTAGAATTGTATTAAACAAAAACATAATACATGTATGAATACATAGACAAACATAGTGTCACTAGTATGCCTCTACTTGACTAGCTCGTTGGTCAAAGATGGTTATGTTTCCTGACCATAGACATGTGTTGTCATTTGATTAACGGGATCACATCATTAGGAGAATGATGTGATTGAATTCACCCATTCCATTAGCTTAACACTTGATCATTTAGTATGTTTCTATTGCTTTCTTCATGACTTATACATGTTCCTACAACTATGAGATTATGCAACTCCCGTTTACCAGAGGAACACTTTGTGTGCTACCAAACGTCACAACATAACTGGGTGATTATAAAGGAGCTCTACAGGTGTCTCCAAAGGTACTTGTTGAGTTGGCATATTTCGAGATTAGGTTTTGTCACTCAGATTGTCGGAGAGGTATCTCTGGGCCCTCTCGGTAATGCACATCACTATAAGCCTTGCAAGCAATGTAGCTAATGAGTTAGTTACGGAATGATGCATTACATAACGAGTAAAGAGACTTGCCGGTAACGAGATTGAACTAGGTATTGAGATACCGACGATCGAATCTCAGGCAAGTAACATACCGATGACAAAGGGAACAACTTATGTTGTTATGCGGTTTGACCGATAAAGATCTTCGCAGAATATGTAGGAGCCAATATGAGCATCCTGGTTCCGCTATTGGTTATTGACCGAAGACGTGTCTTGATCAGGGTCCGCACGCTTAAAGTTAGATGATAGTTATATTATGAGTTTATTTATTATGATGTACCGAAGGTTGTTCGGAGTGCCGAATGTGATCATGGACATGACGAGGAGTCTCTAAATGGTCGAGACATGACGATTGATATATTGGAAGCCTATATTTGGATATCGGAAGTGTGCCGGGTGAAATCGGGATTTTACCAGAGTACCGAGGGGTTAC
>NC_041391.1:289464050-289491104 GCF_002162155.2 Triticum dicoccoides
GCTTAATGGGCCATAGTGGGCCTTAGTGGAGAAGAGGAGAGGCGGCTAGGGCAGGGCCGCGCGCCCATCCCCCTCTAGTCCGAATAGGACTAGGAGAGGGGGGCGGCGCCCCCCTTTCCTTCCTCTCTTCCTCCTCTTTCCCCCCTTCTCCTAATCCAACAAGGAAGAGGACTCCTCCTGGCGCACCTCCTCCTAGACGGCCGCATCTCCCCCCTTGCTCCTTTATATAAGGGGGCAGGGGGCACCTCTAGACACAACAACAATTGATCATTGATCTCTTAGCCATGTGCGGTGCCCCCCTCCACCATAGTCCTCCTCGATAATATCGTAGCAGTGCTTATGCGAAGCCCTGCGACGGTAGAACATCATCATGGTCATCACACCATCGTGCTGACAGAACTCTCCCTTGACACTCGGCTGGATCGGAGTTTGAGGGACGTCATCGAGCTGAACGTGTGCAAGAACTCGGAGGTGCCGTGCTTTCGGTGCTTGATCGGTCGGGCCATGAAGACGTACGACTACATCAACCGCGTTGTGCTAATGCTTCCGCTTAAGGTCTACGAGGGTACGTAGACAACACTCTCCCCTCTTGTTGCTATGCATCACCATGATCTTGCGTGTGCGTAGGAATTTTTTTGAAATTTCTACGTTCCCCAATAGTGGCATTAGAGCCTAGTTTTATGCGTAGATGTTATATGCACGAGTAGAACACAAGTGAGTTGTGGGTGATACAAGTCATACTGCTTACCAACATGTCATACTTTGGTTCGGCGGTATTGTTGGATGAAGCAGCCCGGACCGACATTACGCGTATGCTTACGTGAGACTGGTTCTACCGACGTGCTTTGCACACAGGTGGCTGGCGGGTGTCAGTTTCTCCAACTTTAGTTGAACCGAGTGTGGCTACGCCCGGTCCTTGAGAAGGTTAAAACAACACTAACTTGACGAACTATCGTTGTGGTTTTGATGCATAGGTAAGAATGGATCTTGCTCAGCCCGTAGCAGCCACGTAAAACTTGCAACAACAAAGTAGAGGACATCTAACTTGTTTTTGCAGGGCATGTTGTATGGGATGATCATGTTTTCTAACCGAGTTATCGGCAACTGGCAGGAGCCATATGGTTGTCGCTTTATTGTATACAATGCAAACACCCTGTAATTGCTTTACTTTATCACTAAGTTGTAGCGATAGTCGTAGAAGCAATAGGTGGTGAAACAACAACGATGCGATGATGGAGATCATGGTGTCGCGCCGGTGACGATGGTGATCATGACGGTGCTTCGAAGATGGAGATCACAAGCACAAGATGATGATGGCCATATCATATCACTTATATTGATTGCATGTGATGTTTATCCTTTATGCATCTTATTTTGCTTTGATTGATGGTAGCATTATAAGATGATCTCTCACTAAATTTCAAGGTATAAGTGTTCTCCATGAGTATGCACTGTTGCGAAAGTTCTTCGTGCTGAGGCACCATGTGATGATCGGGTGTGATAGGCTCTATGTTCAAATACAACGAGTGCAAAACAGTTGCGCACGCAGAATACTCAGGTTAAACTTGACAAGCCTAGCATATACAGATATGGCCTCGGAACACTAAGACTGAAAGTTCGAGCGTGAATCATATAGTAGATATGATAAACATAGTGATGTTCACCATTGAAAACTACTCCATCTCACGTGATGATCAGATATGGTTTAGTTGATTTGGATCACGTGATCACTTAGATGATTAGAGGGATGTCTATCTAAGTGGGATTTCTTAAGTAATATGATTAATTGAACTTAAATTTATCATGAACTTAGTTCCTGATAGTATTTTGCTTGTCTATGTTTGTTGTAGATAGATGGCTCGTGCTGTTGTTCCGTTGAATTTTAATGTGTTCCTTGAGGAAGCTAAGTTGAAAGATGATGGTAGCAACTACACGGACTGGGTCCGTAATTTGAGGATTATCCTCATTACTGCATAGAAGAATTACGTCCTGGAAGCACCGCTGGGTGCAAGGCCTACTGCAGATGCAACTGACGACGTTAAGAACGTCTGGCAGAGCAAAGCTGATGACTACTCGATAGTTCAGTGTGCCATGCTTTACGGCTTATAACCGGGACATCAACGATGTTTTGAACATCATGGAGCGTATGAGATGTTCCAGGAGTTGAAGTTAATATTTCAAGTAAATGCCCGGATTGAGAGATATGAAGTCTCCAATAAGTTTTATAGCTGCAAGATGGAAGAGAATAGTTCTATCAGTGAACATATACTCAAAATGTCTAGGTATAATAATCACTTGAGTCAACTGGGAGTTAATCTTCCCGATGATAGTGTCACTGACAGAATTCTTCAATCACTCCCACCAAGCTACAAGAGCTTCGTGATGGACTATAATATGCAAGGGATGGACAAGACTATTCCCGAGCTCTTTGCAATGCTAAAAGTTGCGGAGGTAGAAGTCAAAAAGGAGCATCAAGTGTTGATGGTCAATAAGACCACCAGTTTCAAGAAAAAGGGTAAACGGAAGAAAAAGGGGAACTTCAAGAAGAACAACAAACAACTTGCTGCTCAAGAGAAGAAACCCAAATCTGGACCTAAGCCTGAGACTGAGTGCTTCTACTGCAAGCAGACTAGTCACTGGAAGCGGAACTGCCCCAAGTATTTGGAAGATAAGAAGGATGGCAAGGTGAACAAAGGTATATGTGATATACGTGTTATTGATGTGTACCTTACTAATGCTCGCAGTAGCACCTGGGTATTTGATACTGGCTCTGTTGCTAATATTTGCAACTCGAAACAGGGACTACAGATTAGGCGAAGATTGGCTAAGGACGAGGTGACGATGCGTGTGGGAAATGGTTCCAAAGTCGATGGGATCGCGGTCGGCACGCTGCCTCTACATCTACCTTCGGGATTAGTTTTAGACCTAAATAATTGTTATTTGGTGCTAGCGTTAAGCATGAACATTATATCTGGATCTTGTCTGATGCGATACGGCTATTCATTTAAATCAGAGAATAATGGTTGTTCTATTTATATGAGTAATATCTTTTATGGTCATGCACCCTTGAAGAGTGGTCTATTCTTATTAAATCTCGATAGTAGTGATACACATATTCATAATGTTGAAGCCAAAAGATGCAGAGTTGATAATGATAGTGCAACTTATTTGTGGCACTGCCGTTTGGGTCATATTGGTGTAAAGTGCATGAAGAAACTCCATACTGATGGACTTCTGGAATCACTTGATTATGAATCACTTGGTACTTGCGAACCATGCCTCATGGGCAAGATGACTAAAACGCCGTTCTCCGGAACTATGGAGCGAGCAACAGATTTGTTGGAAATCATACATACTGATGTATGTGGTCCAATGAACATTGAGGCTCGCGGTGGGTATCGTTATTTTCTCACCTTCACAGATGATTTGAGCAGATATGGATATATCTACTTAATGAACATAAGTCTGAAATATTTGAAAAGTTCAAAGAATTTCAAAGTGAAGTAGAAAATCATCGTAACAAGAAAATAAAGTTTCTACGATCTGATCGTGGAGGAGAATATTTGAGTTACGAGTTTGGTTTACATTTGAAGCAATGCGGAATAGTTTTACAACTCACGCCACCCGGAACACCACAACGTAATGGTGTGTCCGAACGTCGTAATCGTACTTTATTAGATATGGTGCGATCTATGATGTCTCTTACTGATTTACCGCTATCGTTTTGGGATTATGCTTTAGAGACGGCCGCTTTCACGTTAAATAGGGCACCATCAAAATCCGTTAAGACGACGCTTTATGAACTGTGGTTTGGCAAGAAACCAAAGTTGTCATTTCTTAAAGTTTGGGGCTGCGATGCTTATGTGAAGAAACTTCAACCAGATAAGCTCGAACCCAAATCGAAGAAATGTGTCTTCATAGGATACCCAAAGGAGACTATTGGGTACACCTTCTATCACAGATCTGAAGTCAAGACTTTTGTTGCTAAGTTCGGATCCTTTCTAGAGAAGGAATTTCTCTCGAAAGAAGTGAGTGGGAGGAAAGTAAAACTTGATGAGGTAACTGTACCTGCTCCCTTATAGGAAAGTAGTTCATCACAGAAACTGGTTCCTGTGACAACTACACCAATCAGTGAGGAAGCTAATGATATTGATTATGAAACTTCAGATCAAGTTACTACCGAACCTGGTAGGTCAACTAGAGTAAGATCCGCACCAGAGTGGTACGGTAATCCTATTCTAGAAGTCATGTTACTTGACCATGGCGAACCTACGAACTATGAGGAAGCGATGATGAGCCCAGATTCCACGAAATGGCTTGAGGCCATGAAATCTGAGATGGAATCCATGTATGAGAACAAAGTATGGACTTTTGTTGACTTGCCCGATGATCGGCAAGCCATCGAGAATAAATGGATCTTCAAGAAGAAGACTGACGCTGATGGTAATGTTACTGTCTACAAAGCTCGACTTGTTGCGAAAGGTTTTCAACAAGTTCAAGGAGTTGACTACGATGAGACTTTCTCACCCGTAGCGATGCTTAAGTCTGTCTGAATCATGTTAGCAATTGTCGCATTTTATGATTATGAAATATGGCAAATGGATGTCAAAACTGCATTCCTGAATGGATCTATAGAAGAAGAGTTGTATATGATGCAACCAGAAGGTTTTGTCGATCCAAAAGGTGCTAACAAAGTGTGCAAGCTCCAGCGATCCATTTACAAGAAAGTGCAAGCCTCTCGGAGTTGGAATAAATGCTTTGATAGTGTGATCAAAGCCTATGGTTTTATACAGACTCTTGGAGAAGCCTGTATTTACAATAAAGTGAGTGGGAGCTCTGTAGCATTTCTGATATTATATGTAGATGACATATTGTTAATTGAAAATGATATAGAATTTCTGGATAGCATAAAACGATACTTGAATAAAAGTTTTTCAATGAAAGACCTCGGTGAAGCTGCTTACATATTAGGCATCAAGATCTATAGAGATAGATCAAGATGCTTAATTGGACTTTCACAAAGCACATATGTTGATAAAGTTTTGAAAAAGTTCAAAATGGATCAAGCAAAGAAAGGGTTCTTGCCTGTATTACAAGGTGTGAAGTTGGGTCAGACCCAATACCCGACCACAGCAGAAGATAGAGAGAAAATGAAAGATGTTCCCTATGCTTCAGCCATAGGCTCTATCATGTATGCAATGCTGTGTACCAGACCTGATGTATTCTTAGCAATAAGTTTAGCAGGGAGGTACCAAAGTAATCCAGGAGTGGATAAATGGACAGCGGTCAAGAATATCCTAAAATACCTGAAAAGGACTAAGGATATGTTTCTCGTTTATGGAGGTGACAAAGAGCTAGTCGTAAATGGTTACGTCGATGCAAGCTTTGACACTGATCCGGACGATTCTAAATCACAAACCGGATACATGTTTATATTAAACGGTGGAGCTGTCAGTTGGTGCAGTTCTAAACAAAGCGTCGTGGTGGGATCTACATGTGAAGCGGAGTACATAGCTACTTTATATCATGATAAATGTTTATTATTCATGCTAGAATTGTATTAACCGGAAACATAATACATGTGTGAATACATAGACAAACATAGTGTCACTAGTATGCCTCTACTTGACTAGCTCATTGATCATAGATGGTTATGTTTCCTGACCATAGACATGTGTTGTCATTTGATTAACAGGATCACATCATTAGGAGAATGATGCGATTGACTTGACCCATTCCTTAGCTTAGCACTTGATCATTTAGTATGTTGCTCTTGCTTTCTTCATGACTTATACGTGTTCCTACAACTATGAGATTATGCAACTCCCGTTTACCAGAGGAACACTTTGTGTGCTACCAAATGTCACAACGTAACTGGGTGATTATAAAGGAGCTCTACAGGTGTCTCCAAAGGTACATGTTGAGTTGGCGTATTTCGGGATTAGGTTTTGTCACTCCGATTGTCGGAGAGGTATCTCTGGGCCCTCTCGGTAATGCACATCACTATAAGCCTTGCATGCAATGTAGCTAATGAGTTAGTTACAGAATGGTGCATTACATAACGAGTAAAGAGACTTGCCGGTAACGAGATTGAACTAGGTATTGAGATACCGACGATCGAATCTCGGGCAAGTAACATACCGATGACAAAGGGAACAACGTATGTTGTTATGCGGTTTGACCGATAAAGATCTTCATAGAATATGTAGGATCCAATATGAGCATCCAGGTTCCGCTATTGGTTATTCACCGGAGACGTGTCTTGGTCATGTCTACATAGTTCTCGAACCCGTAGGGTCCGCACGCTTAAAGTTAGATGATAGTTATATTATGAATTTATATATTATGATGTACCGAAGGTTGTTCGGAGTCCCAAATGTGATCACGGACATGACGAGGAGTCTCGAAATGGTCGAGACATGAAGATTGATATATTGGAAGCCTATATTTGGATATCGGAAGTGTTTCGGGTGAAATCGGGATTTTACCGGGATGGGTTACCGGAACCCCCCCGGGGGCTTAATGGGCCATAGTGGGCCTTAGTGGAGAAGAGGAGAGGCGGCTAGGGCAGGGCTGCACGCCCCTCCCCCTCTAGTACGAATAGGACAAGGAGAGGGGGGCGCCCCCCCTTTCCTTCCTCTCTCCCTCCTCTTTCCCCCCTTCTCCTAATCCAACAAGGAAGGGAGGGAGTCCTACTCCCGCTGGGAGTAGGACTCCTCCTGGCGCGCCTCCTCCTGGCCGGCCGCACCTCCCCCCTTGCTCCTTTATATACAGGGGCAGGGGGCACCTCTAGACACAACAACAATTGATCATTGATATCTTAGCCGTGTGCGGTGCCCCCCTCCACCATAGCCCTCCTTGATAATATTATAGCGGTGCTTAGGCGAAGCCCTGCAACGGTGGAACATCATCATCGTCACCACACTGTCATGCTAACGGAACTCTCCCTCGACACTCGGCTGGATCGGAGTTCGAGGGACGTCATCGAGCTGAACGTGTGCAAGAACTCGGAGGTGCCGTGCTTTCGGTGCTTGATCAGTTGGGCCGTGAAGACGTACGACTACATCAACCGTGTTGTGCTAATGCTTCCGCTTACGGTCTAGAAGGGTACGTAGACAACACTCTACCCTCTCGTTGCTATGCATCACCATGATCTTGCGTGTGTGTAGGATTTTTTTTGAAATTACTACGTTCCCCAACAGGCTTGTGTCATCTGCCCCATGAGGCTTGGCCCCTCGCGAGGGTCTTGAGATTGGGTTGATTTAGATGGGTCGTACTGGGCCACTGCTTGAGCCACACCGTAGGCCGCAGGGTGGCAAGTCTGGGGACCCCTGTTCCCAGAACACCGACAACGGCATGCACGCGATGTGGCACAAGGCCGGAAATACCATGACGGTGGTGGTCAACGGCCAGCAGAGGGGCAACAAAAAGGTTCTGGTGTTGCACACCAACAAGAACTTCAAGCAGCAGAGGACCAACTGGGTGATGCACCTGTACCACCTCAGGGACCTGGAGCAAGAGAAGGAGAGGGAGCTGGTCCTCTGCAAGATTTTCTACCAGACGAACACTAGGGCCAGGTGTAAAAAGATTATAAGTTAGATTGGTATTGGTACTAGTACTACCTTGTTGTCCGCAAGTTGGTATTGTTGTTAACGATGTTTTGGTATGAACTTGCATTTGCTTCCAACCATCATGCCGAGGGTAGACGTGGATATAAAGCTGAATCATTTGTTTCGAAACAAATTTTCAAGCACCTGGTTTTTATTTGATGGGTAGCATAAGCACCTGCCGTTCGAATTACTAGTTCTCCAATTTTTTCGAAACAAGTGCATGCACTTATTATCATGATGAAAAATCAATATCTTTGCTGCATCCTAGTTATCAGTGTGTACTTGCAGAATTCTCTCGTTTGTTGAGAACGTATATTGTTTTTTTAGGTCGAACAACTTTCAACTGGGCTGTAGACTGCCCAGGCTTGATTTCGTTTTTAACAGGCCCAGCCCATGACGACAACAGGGCACAAAGATCCACCAGGTATCTACTGGCCTCTGGCCCGCCAGCATTAGTTATATTTTGTCTTATAACATCCGCACGCAGTTTTTTTACTGAATCAAACACACAGCCTAGTTCTATTTTCCTCTTGAAACGCATGTCCTACATCCATTTTCTAATCTCTACCTATAGTTTTACTAGTTCATATATACGTATCATTATATTGAAAATACATAAAATTTCGTTTTCATATTTACATCCTTATTTTTGTTGTTTTTTCTCTCCCAGCACTGATTGTTTTACCACTGGTTTTCCCTTAAACCAACTCAATTCTCCCACGTCTTATTTGCTTACAAAAACAAAACGATTTTTTGGCAAATCAATAAGTTCTCAAAAAATGTTTATCATTTCGAGATTACAACAGTTCAGACCCCACCAAAATATGCAAAATAAGGCTAAACTTTTTGACCGTGATCCTGGGCAAAAAATGATCTGTAATAAATTACTTAGAATTAGCAAATGGGTTGTAAATTATTAAAAAAAATAACAAACGGACTCTATGTTGTCTGCCACAGATTTGGAGGCTGACTTGTGGGCCTACTAAGTTCATGCATACACAAGGTTTCTCAAAAAAGAAACTTAGCTTGCCTGGTGAGGCCGCCCTTGAGGAAGCCTTGCGTCGTCCGCCCGACGAGGCTTGGCCCCTCGCGAGGGTCTTGAGCTTGGGTTGACGTAGACGGGCCGCACTGGGCCACTGCTTGAGCCACGCCGCAGGCCGCAAGCAGGCAAGTCTGGGGACCCCCATTCCCAGAAGGCTGACAGTAGCCCCTAGGCCCAAGGCGCGCTCGGACTTGGCTTAGCAGCGAAGCCAAAGGGCAAGTGCGGAGCGCCGCGCGCCCCATCGGCCTGCGGCCTTGGTCGCCGCGTGACAGTTGATTGGACGTGAGCATCTTGGTTCCCTACGCTCCCCCAATATCCGCCTGGCTAGGCGGCCATGAAACTTTACATAGTTATTCCCTCCTTGCTGCCCGCGAGCTTTCTGTTCCCCTTTCTTCCTTGAGCCTCCGTTTCCACCTCCAATATGACCTGAGCTCTCCCCCCTTTCTGTTGCCATGGCGCCAACCAAAAGGGAGAAAGGGAAGAAGCCCGCACCCTCGGCCAGCTCGCCTTCGGCAATCGCGCCCGCCATCGGCCGGTCGCTGATACTCAATCCGGAAGCCTTGGAGAAGGTCCGCTCCGCCCTCGCCTCCAGCTTTAACGAGTGCGGAAGGACGACGGCTTGGCCTGCGTCCCATGCCTCCTTCGACAGGATCATCATGGAGGTTCGATTCTTCATCGACGCTCTGTGGGCTGGCCTGGTCCCCCCTTTCTCTACTTTCTTCAATGTGGTGCTTTCTCACTACCAGATCCATATGATGCATCTCGATCCTCAATCCATTACTCTTCTTGCTGTCTTCGCCTTCATCTGCGAAGCCATGGTGGGCATTGCCCCTTCCATTGCCCTCTTGCGCCACTTCTTCTCCTTGCGCCTAACCGACCCACCATAATGCTCGGGGTGCGTGAGCTTCCAGGCCGTGCCGGAGACTGCCGCCTCGGGGATTGATTTTGGCCTTCCACCTTCCATGAGCGGGTTCCGGACGCGGTGGCTGTACGTGGATGTCGGGGTGCCCAGCCCCCTGCTCGAGCATCCGACATTTCCTGCTATCCCCAATTCAGGATGGGGACACGAGAAGCTCGCGAGCCCCCATCTCGCCTTTGTCTGGCGCCGATTCGAGAGGTTGAGGGTGCTTGGCGTGACGGCACCCCAGGTGGTGAAGGAGTTCCTCCAGTGTCGCATTGCTCCTCTCCAGCGTCACTCCCGACCGATGTGGACCCTGACTGGGTATCAGGACCGCATGAGGCTTCAGGAGGAGGATCTTGCACTTGAAACACTGAAGAAGGTGTTGGATGTCTTGACTAGCGGCCCTTCTCTGGGCGACATCCGGCATGGGGGCAGCCTCCTGTATCTTTGCTCGGGCAGGGCCGAGTTCATGAGGCAGATGCCCCATTTTGACAAATGGGGGTTGCGCCCGGCCAACCTTGTGGGGCCCCGCCAAAACCCCGTCGTCGTGGCTCCTCTCCCCGTCGCCCACGTCGATCTTGCCTCAGGAGGTGGTGCAGGGAGGCAAGCATCGCTGGAGGCTGGCGGATCCAGCGTCGAGGTGCCGGTGTCACGCGGGGCTCCCGAGGCATCATCATCCGAAGCTTGCGAAGCCCGTCCCGAGGCAGTTGTTGACGAGGGGACGCCACCTGCGACTTCCGAGGCCAAAGCCTCCGAAGCCTCGGCAAGCCGCCAAGAAGTGGCACCTATTCACTCCTCCCAGCCTGGCACCCCTGAGGTAGGCCGCCTTGGTGCTTCGTCGTCCATGCCATGCGCCGGCCCTCACGTCGAGAGCTTGGGTCGGTTTCGCATAGACTTCGACACCCTCTGCAAGAGGAAGGAGTCTTCGAGTGGCAGTGATCGCCCCTGCCGCCCGTTGAAGCATAGGAAATACTTCGCCATGGACGAGTAAGTACCTCATTCTTGCAGTTCCTCAATTGCTGGTCTCTTTTCGGATGGTGGCCTTTCAGGATCCCTCCTGCCAATCTTGCAGAATCTGTCGAGAAAAAACTTCCTCCGGCCTCGCCTCCATCATCGACCTTGAGTGCCCCGAGCTCGTGTGCCGCCCCTGACGCGAATTTGTACGGGGAAGCAAGCCAGCCTGCATGGTGCCTCGAGCCCGTGTCCTCGCCGCCCATCCTTTGTGACCTTGCCCGGGAAGTGATCAGCTTGCCCTGGGCCCCTTCTCTGGTCGTGGACAGTGAATGGTTGAAGTCGACCATCGGCTCTTCTTCTGGGGATGGGTCTGCGCCGACCTAGGTCCCTTCCGGGGGCCGTCCGACGATTGTGGGGGCGCCAGCCCCTAGCCCCCTGCCAAGAGGGGGCGAACCACTTCAGGGCCCTCCGCCTACACCGGCGGCGGAGGACGATATCGACGTCATGCTCAAGCGAGCGCGAGAGCGCAGCGCCATCCGCCAAGAGTTTCTCCGGAAGGCGACGGACGCGATGGGCCAGCTCAGTGGAGAGCTCACTGACGTGGATGCGTGTCTTGAAGCCAAAGGCCTGTGGCTGGTTGAAGAGCGACGCAAGCTGAAGGTGGCCGCCAGTCTCGTGTGTCATCAGCGTGATCTTGACAACGCAAAGGCCGAAGCATCCCTCGCGGCCTCGCGGAAGGCCTGCTCCCGAGCCATTGAGGAGGCTCAGGAGGCAGACCGACGACGCAAGGCCGCGGAGAAGTGCGCGTGTGAGCTCCAAGCCTGGAGCACTTCCCTGGAGCAGCAAGTGGAGCTGTGCCAAGCTGCCCTTGCGTTGCTAAAGGGGACGCCGGTCGAAGAGGAGGAGCTCCGGAGGCGTGAGGAAACGCTGACGTTGGAGGCTGCCGAGCGGAACCTTGATCTTGAACGGTTGGAGATGAGGGAGCGCCAGGTTACCCAGGCGGAGGACGACGTTGGCGCGCGGGAGGCCCAAATCCAAGAAGAGATCGACAACCGCGTGGCGGAAGTTCGCACGGGTTTTGCGCGCAAGTATGGTGTGACGTTGGAGGCTGCGGGCAGGACTGCCGCCCTCAGGACCAAGCTGGCTGAAGCGACACAGCGCGCAGAGGTCACCGCAGCCTCCCTTAGGACCAAGCTGGCTGAAGCGACACAGTGCGCGGAGGTCACCGCGGCCGCCCTAGTCGCAGCACAGGCTGAGTTGGCCTCCTCCCGTGCCAAGCTGCATCTCCTCCAACGGAGTGTCGATGATGCCGAGTCCATTGCACGGGAGAACTAAGACGAGATTCGCCAGCGGCAGACGTTGGAGCACATGCATGGCCCCATGCTTGAAATGCTCAGGGAAAGGGCCAATACGGCCCTAGGCAATATCTGTGATGCGACCGCCTCGGAACCTCATGTGACCAACTATGCCGGCAATCTCCGGTTCTTAACTGACATGGTGACGCATCTGGAGAATCGCTCTGAGAGAGCTCGCCTGCTTGTCGAGGAGAGGAGCCGCGTCCTGCTCGCACGTGCGTTCTCTCGTGTCTTCAGCCACCTTTAGGATAGGGATCCTCACTTTGACTTCGACGCTGTCATTGCTCCGGTGCCCGTGGCCATTTGAGGCGACCTGGCGCGGTGGGTGGGGGACAACGTGAATGCACTTGTCCGGGACTTCACCTCTGGTGATGACGGGGTGGTAGTTGTTGCGCATGAGGGTGACATGGTGGATGGCGGCAAAGATGGAGCCAACGACGGTGATGGTGAAGCCAGCGACAAAGAAAGTGGCGCCAGCGATGCCTCCGGAGACGATCAAGAGGATGCGGTGAGTCACATGTCCGATTGATTCTATGCCCCCCTGCTATTTATCCTGCATGGAAAAAGCTCGGGCGTGGCCCTGAAGGTTGTAAGAGCATTTTGGGAGGGGAAGCCCCTCATGTAAAAGGATTGTTGTCCACACATTGTTAAGGATGGCGCCGAATGGGCACCCACATGATGTTACGTTCCCTGCGAAGGATTAGTTTCTATGATTTTACCTTTATCCTGGGCGAGCCTTGAGTAGGCTTGTGGTGATTCTCTGAGGGTCCTTCAGGAGACCTGTTTGTCATTTGGTGAGGACCTCGCGAGAGCGAGCGCTGGCCGTAGGACGACATGCACGAAGGTGCCAAACCCAGCCCCACCCGCGAGTGGCTCGCGAGGGGGGGGGGGGGCAGCTAGTGCGAATCCCAACTTGGGCAGAAACCGGAATACGGGAAATCACGCGAACAAGACAAGACGCCCCTCCCCGCATACGCAAACACAAATTCAACTTCAACTTAAATCCGAAGCGAGAAAGCTCGACCACATAAAAGGAAGCAAAAAACAAAAGACCGCGTCCGGGACCTAGTCTAGTCTTCGACGTCTTCTCACCAGCGCGGAGCTAAGTGCTGCTACTGGACGTGGGAGGGAGCCCCCGTGGCCCGAGGGCGGCTCTACGAAGACTCCGGGGCGTGTACAACCCCAACTCATTATTACGTGAGAGTGTCACGGGTGGCGAGCTTCATAGGCACTGGGCCTTCTTCATAGGTACCGGCCTTGCTTCATATCGCCAGATGAGGGCCCCGCCATGCGCCGCCCTCGACCGCCATTGACGACGACCGAAAACCAAGGACGACACCAATGGGGTAAAGGGGACGCCAGCGGTTCCCCCCATGACCACGGGTCCTCTGCTGGGGGCAGGCCTTGCGGCACCTCCCCAGCAGAGGGCCTACCTTCGAGAAACACCTTGCTCCACGCGCCGTGGGGAGGGGGCTGGCTCCCGGATCCTCTGCTACAGCCCCCAGTGCGCCCCCCTGGCGGAAGGGAGGCTGCCGAGCTGGGGCAGCCTTCCGCTATAGTGACCTGGATTTCCTGCGACCCATCATTAGCATAAGCTTGCTCCTGAGGAATTAGCGGTACTTGATAGCTGCTGCCGTTGGCGCGGTTGGCGAGGCTTCTTCGAGGCTCCTAAAAAGGCTGCTTCTGGCATTTCTTCCTCCCAGCTTGGCCCGAGGAACGAGTCGTGGTCTTCTTCCAGTGCATATTCTCGATCCACCATGTGGGGTACGTAAGCCTTCGAGGTCGCCACCCCAAAGACTTCGCCATAGTGCCCCATGTTCCACGCAGCTTGGATCGACGCGTCGTCTTGGGGGGTGATAGGGAGGTGGCCCACCCGGACCGTAGGCAAAGATGTGCATGTCCTCACTCACCAGGGGCGGTGCTGGTGCCACTTGTCGCTTGGAGCTAATGGTCGAGATGGTGTCGATGAAGCCTTAGGGTACGCCTGAGGGTGCATGGGCGCGGATGGGCCTGCCGTGTGATACGCCTGGGGCCTGGGGTGACAGCTGGACGCAAAAAGGAGGCGCCGCTGAAGCAGCGGCATCCAGGAGCTCAGCAACGCGCTCCAGCAGCACGTCATGGCCGCTTTCTTGCAGCCTGCGCCGTAGCAGCTCTCGAGCCACCATGAGCACGGCCCTCATGTTCGCCTTCTCCCGTCAAGTGTGTGGTGCTGTTGCCGTAGCGTGGTTTGAGGCCCTTGCTACTGATCGCACCTGCCGCGGGGTGAGGGCAGGTGGCGCTTGACTGCGTTGCCCGTGCCCAACAGCGTTTTGCGGAGCGCGGGCTGCCTGAGGCGCGGGGTTGAGGTCACCTTGGGAAGGCGGCGCGGCGTGAGCAGGCCATGCCGCCCAGTGGTCGGTGTTGGCCGTTGGGTCGCCGGACATGGACGTGACGAAGCAATGGAACATGGGTCGGCGGGAAGAGGATTTCGGCGCACCCCTACCTGGTGCGCCCAATGGCGGATATCGGGTTCCGGCAAAACCCTTAAGGTTCAAACTCCGGGGTGCGCACAAAGATCTTTCCCCTACCGATCCACGCCCCAAAGCCGCGTCGTGAATCTAAGCTACACAAAGAACAACACGAGGGACACAAGGCTTATACTAGTTCGGGCCACCGTTGTGGTGTAATACCCTACTCTAGTGTGTGTGGTCGTGGATTGCCTCTGGGGCTGATGATGAATAGTACAGAGGTAGAACAGCCTCGCGAGGTGTGTTCTTGAGCAAGTGTGGTGTTCTACTTGGGATGGATTTGAACGTCCCTCTTGGCTCTGGATGAGATGCCTTCTACTGTGGTGGCTATCTCTATATATAGAGGCCCTGATCCTCTTCCCAAATATTGAGCGGGAAGGGAGCCAACAACGGCCATTTTGAAGGGGAACAACTAGTACAAGTTATCCTGACTAAAGTTAGTCTTCGACTACCAAAGGCACTAGCGATGACGCCGTCTTGGGATCCATGGTGACCTCCGTCCTGCCGCTCCACTGGTCTTGGTCTCATTGCACCGATATGGTAACCTTTGCTTGATGCCTTGGTACTCCGCGCCTGCGCTTGCCCCCTTTGCACCAAAGAGGAAACGAGGACACTGCGTAGGCTGGCGCCCGCCTGGCGCCCACCTGGCCTTGATCGTCATGGCTTGCATCACGAGCACCTCGCGAGGTACTCCTTTCCTTGATCTCCCTGCCTCCTCGCGAGCCTACCTGGTGAGGCCGCCCGTGAGGAAGCCTTGCATCATCCGCCCCACGATGCTTGGCCCCTCATGAGGGTCTTGAGCTTGGGTTGATGTAGACGGGCCATACTGGGCCACTGCTTGAGCCACGCTGCAGGCCACAGGCAGGCAAGTCTGGGGACCCCCGTTCCCCGAACGCCGACAGTGGCATGCATGCGATGTGGCACAAGACCGGCAATACCTTGCCGGTGATGGTCCACGGCCGGTAGAGGGGCAGAAAAAAGGTTCTGGTGCTGCACACCAACAAGAACTTGGACCAGTAGAGGACCAATTGGGTGATGCAGCAGTACCACCTCGGGGACCTGGAGCAAGATAAGGAGCGGGAGCTGGTCCTCTGCAAGATTTTCTACCAGACGAACACTAGGGCCAGGAGTAAAAACATTATAAGTTAGTTTGGTATTGGTACTTGTCCTACCTTGTCGTCCGCAAGTTGGTATTGTTGTTAACGATCTTTTGGTATGAACTTTCATTTGCTTCCAACCATCATGCCGAGGGTCGACGTGGATATAAAGCTGAATCATTTGTCTCGAAACGAATTTTCAGGCACCTGATTTTTATTTGATGGGTAGAATAAGCACCTGCCGTTTGAATTACCAGTTCTCCAATTTTTTCAAAACAAGTGCATGCACTTATTATCACGATGAAAACACAATATCCCTGCTGCATCCCAGTTATCAGTCTGTACTTGCAGAATTCTCTCGTTATTGTACATGTTTATTGTTTTTTCAACTTGGCTGTAGACTGCCCAGGCTTGGTTTTGTTTTTAACAGGCCCAGCCCATGACGACAACGGGGCACAAAGATCCAGCAGGTATCTACTGGCCTCTGGCCTGCCAACGTTAGTTATATTTCGTCTTACAACATCCGCAGGCTGTTTTTTTACTGAATCAAACACACATTCTATTTCTATTTTCCCCTGGTAACGCATGTCCTAGATCCGTTTTCTAATCTCTACCTATAGTTTTACTAGTTCATATACACGTATCATTATATTGAAAATACATAAAATTCCCTTTTCATATTTAAATCCTTATTTTTGTTGTTTTCCCCTACCAGCGCTGATTGTTTTACCACTGGTTTTCCCTTAAACCAACTCAATTGTCCCACGTCTTATTTGCTTACAAAAACAAAACGATTTTTTGGCAAATCAATAAGTTCTTAAAAAAATGTTTATCATTTTGGGATTACAACAGTTCGGACTCCACCGAAATATGCAAAATAAGGTTGAACTTTTTGACCGTGGTCCTGGGCAGAAAATGGGCTGCAATAAATTACTTAAAAATTAGCAAATGGGTTGTAAATTATTAAAAATTAGCAAATGGGCTCTATGTTGTCTGCCACAGATTTGGAGGCTGACTTGTGGGCCTACTAAGTTCATGCGTACACAAGGATTCTCAAAAAAGAAACTTAGTCAACAATCGACTCTACCAACGTCAGATCGTTAGATGTTAATCTAACGGCAATCGTGCTTCTTCAGTCTCTGATCTTCCTGCGCTAGCCACCCAAACAAGCACCGTCGAAACCGCCTGCTCCTTCCTCCCGTGGCCGACTGTGCTGCCGGGTAGGCCTCACGGCCCCATCATACTCGCATCCCTGGCCTGTCTATCCCTCTACTCACCCACACCTCCCGTTATTTTCTGGCGATGGCAGCCGAACTAGTCAACCCTCGTACTCTCCACCGCGCGGGCAGCCACTGCCATGTCTTCCCTGGCTCTGTGTCGTTCCCTTCGTAGGCCTCGCCGTCGTCCACCGCCCTGGTGCTCTCGGCGCGGAGTTGTCAACTTGCTCAATGAACGACATCCATCGGAAGTGGACTGTATGTGGAGAGGCTGACAGCTGGGTCCATGGCCGCACACAAGGAAATGCCTCCTTATTTCGTGAAAAAAAGTTCCCTCCGCTGATAGGTCGGACCCACCAACTATATCTTCGCACGCAAGGAAGTGCCTTCTTATTGCGTGCAAAAAAATGAATACCCCCTGCCAGCTGGGACCCACCATAGTGGGAGGCTGACTTGTGGGCCTACTAAGTTGATGGGAATGGAGGGCTTTGTCAACTTAGTCAATATATGAACGATTCTAGCTCCAGTGACCGTACGATGTCCATCCAACGACCGTAGTGCTTCTTCAACCTCAGGTCTTCTTGCTCCAGCCGCCCAAAGCAGCGCCGGTCGTGCCGCATGCTCCTGCCTCCCGTGGTTGGCTGTGCTACCATGGAGGCCTCACCACCCCCATACTACTCCCACCGCTGGTCAGGCCATCCCTCCACTCACCCACACCCCCTGTTATTCTACGGCGATGGCAGCCTCACACCGCAGCCGAACCAGTGAACCCTCGTACTCCTCTCCGCGTGGGCATCCACTGCCGCGTCTTCCCCGGCTCCATGTTGTCCCCTTCCTAGGCCTCGCCGTCGTCCACCACCGTGGTGCTCTCGGCGCGGCGTGGCCAATGTGGTCAACGACTGACTTCCATCGGAAGAGTACTGTACATGGAGAGGCTAACAGCTGGGTCCACGGCAGTCGCAAGGAAGTGCCTTCTTATTATGCGCAAAAGAATTTTTTCCTCCACCTGATAGCAGGGACCCACCGGACGGGCCACCGTATTTCGCGAAAAAAATCATTTCTCGCTGATTGCTGGGACCCACCAGACGGGCCACTGTATTTCGCAAAAAAACATTCCCCCCGCTGTCAGCTCGGACCCACCAGAAGTGCCTCCTTATTACGCACAAAAAAATGAATACTCCCCCTGCTAGCTGGGACCCACCTTGGTGGGAGGCTAACTTGTGGGCCTACTAAGTTGACGGGGACGGAGGGCTTTGTCAACTTAGTCGATATGAACGATTCTAGCTCTAGTGACCGTATGATGTCCATCCAACGGGCGTAGTGCTTCTTCAACCTCTGGTCTTCTTGCTCCAGCCGCCCAAAGCAGCGCTGATAGTGGCGCATGCTCCTGCCTCCCATGGCCGGCTGTGCTTCCAAGGAGGTCTCACCACCCCCTACTATTCCCACCGTTAGCCAGGCCCAGTGGCCACGGCAGCCTCACACCGCAGCTAAACCAGCGAATGCTCGTACTCCTCTCCGCACGGGCTTCCGCTGCCGTGTCTTCCCCGGCTCCGCGTCATCCCTTCCTAGGACTCGCCGTCATTCATCGCCCTGATGCTCTTGGTGCGGTGTGGTCAACGTGGTCAAGGAATGACTTCCATCGGATGTTGGCTGTACGTGGAGAGTCTAACAGCTGGGTCCATGCCAGCCGCAAGGAAGTGCCTTCTTGTTAGGCGGAAAATAATGATTCCTGCACCTGACAGCAGGGACCCACCGGACGGGCCACCGTATTTCACGAAAAAATGTTTGCCCCCTGACTGCTGGGACCTACCAGCTACATCTTCGCACGCAAGGAACTGCGTCCATATTATGGGCAAAAAAATGATTCGCCCCCTGACTGTTGGGACCCACCAGCTACATCTTCGCACACAAGGAAGTGCGTCAGGGCAAAAAAAAAATTCGCCCCCTGACTGCTGGGACCCACCAGCTACATCTTCACACGCAAGGAATTGCCTGACAGTCGGGACCCACCTGGTCGAAGCCGTGTACGTACGTGTCGTTACGTAGCATTGCCATTCTGGTCGCGAACGTGTACGTACATACTGGTCGATGTAGAGGCGCGCACGTGTCGTAGTAGAGGCGCGCACGTAGCATGTACACGTACGTACAATGGCCAGTGTGCAAGAAAGAAAATACGGCCACGTACGTACATATGGGCGGGGTCTTGAACGCCTACTCACGCATACGTACGGCCAGGGCTCGTGTACATGGCTGGGTCGGAACGGAGAAACTGTATCCTTGTCGTGTTCATGGTGGGGCAACAGAATGCGTCACGTTCATCGGGAGGCAACAGAATGCGTCGTGTTCATCGGGAGGCAACGGAACCCGTGGGAGCCAACCGGCTTGGACGGAACACCCGATGGAAACGAGGCCTAGCGTACCGCAGAACGGAGGAAACGGCCTCGTGTTCGATCGGCCACGTTCGAAACAGGATCCTTTTCATCAGGAGGGGTCTGGCGTACCGCAAAACGGAGGAAACGGACTTGTGTTGGACCTCCTATGGTCGAAACGGGGTCCTGTTGATCGAGAGGTATGTGGCGTACCGCAAAAACGGAGGAAACGGACTTGTGTTGGACCGCCATGGTCGAAACGGGGGTCCTGTTCATTGGGAGAGGTGTGGTGTACCGCAAAACGGGACTCCACGGGATACTGTTCATCTCCACCGTCGACCTTCTCCAGCCTCCACGGGCTACTGTTCATCCACCGTCGACCTCCTCCAGCCTCCACCTGCGACTGTTCATCCACGGGCTCCTGTTCATCCAGCCTCCACCGCGCGCTACTCCACTGGCTACTGTTCAACCACCCCTCTCCACGGGCTCCTGTTCAACCACTCCTCCACAGGCTACTGTTCATCCACACCTCCACCATCTACTGTTCATCAAGCCCTCCACGGGGTCGTCCTGTTCATCCAGCCCTCCATGGGGTCCTGTTCATCCAGCCCGAACCGGCTCGATCGATCGGGGTCCTGTTCATCCAGAGGAAACACCACGGGGTCCTGTTCATCCACCCCCACTGGGATTTGTTCATCCAAACCCCCCTGCAATGCTCACTATTCATCTAGAGGCAGCATCGATCGGCTTCAGTTACCAGCAGTAGCGAAGGAATCGCTCGATCGGGTTCAGTTAACAGCCACTGATCGATCGCTCGGGTTCAGTAACGCGTAGCCTGCAGTGCAATCGCTCGGGTTCAGTTAGAGCTCAACGCCTCGCTCTGGTTCAGTTAGAGCCCAATGCCTCGCACACATGCACGTACGTGTACGAGCAAAACGCGCATCGCTCGCCCTCCGACCACCCATCGTAACCGGGAACTCCCCAGAATTTTCCTCGCCCTCGCTTCTACCACGGTTTTTTCCGTCATGGACGGCCCGAAGAATGTCATGCAGCTGCGTCTCTGGCCCGCCCAGGACGAAAAGCCCATTTTCTGCCATGATTTTTTGTCATAGAAGTAGGAGCCCACCACATCTATGATGATATCGGGTTTTGTCACAATTATCGTCATAGAAGTGTCATAAGTATGACAGGAAAAAAATTCGTTTGGCCCAAAATGTCATGGATGTGTCTTTTTTTGTAGTGGAAGGCCTTATTTGCAAATGTGAAGAGGGGTGTGGGTATCTTTTTGCAAAATTGCCATAGTTTCCTTCCTATCCATTAGGTATAAATCCGACGGCCTATATTGTAGGATGACAGACACACCATTATCACCGACTCTGTTTTCTACTCCCTCCATTCTAAATATTTGTATTTTTAGAGATTTCAACAAGTGAGTACATATGAAGCAAAATGAGTGAATATAACTCTAAACTATGTCTATATACACATCCGTATGTGGTAGTCCATTTGAAATCTGAAAAAGACAAATATTTAGGAACAGAGGGAGTATAAGAGTAGACATAGAGATATATCTCCAGCATCGTCCACAACGAACATGTGCTGGACTGGTTAGGGCCAGATGCTCGCAACACAATGACCTGATTTCGAATTCTATCTTTAACTTTAGATTTTTATATTATATAATTTAATATATACTTATTTCGCTATTGTATTGACAGTGGAACCCACAGAGTACTTAGAATACAAGATTAAGGACGGATTTGTTTCTTTTTAACTTTCTGTACGAAGCTGTAGCCACCCTGCAAGTCATGTACACTAGACATACAATTAACTTTTTTTAGACAGAGAATCATACACACAATTAACTCAAATGTATTAGATGTGACTCTATTATTTCTAGCATAAGAGCATCTCCAACGGCAGCCGGCAAATTTCCTCCCTCTTCCTTCCACGGAGGACATCCAACACTAGTGGCATACATTTTCACAACTCTAACCAACCAGAGGAAACATGCAAACACAGACTGATTTCATATAAGCAAGAAGGATTTCGTATAAAAAAGTCAGATCTTCATATAAACATGACAAATTTCATTACATATACATGAACTAAGCGGTGCCAATCCGGCTCTCGTGGTATAATTAATACCTAATCTAAATTGCCACCAGTGATCCCTTTGTCTTCCTCATGTCCGACAGACACTTGTGGGGTCGACGAAGGTCCTCGGAAGAGACGAAGCAGCAAAAAAACTACCTGTATACGCAGTCATCGCCTTGGCTGTGGCCTTCATGGGACCCAAGTGGCGGTGGCCTCCCGTGTTCTACTTGTCCTCGATGATGGCGGCGGACACGGAAAAGCTGACCACTGACTCATTGCTCTCCACGCACCCGGCTTCTGTCTCTGCCTGCATGGCGCTGCCGCAGGCACGGGAGGCGCGGCCACCGCAGGCACTGGTGGCGCGATACAACGCGATAGCAACGACGCCCGTGCTGCCGTGCTCACCGCCGTGCCAATGTGGAGCAACTCGCCACTCCTCATCGAGCTGAACTGGATCGACAATTTACTAAACCACGCGCCGGCTTGGGGCGGCAACTGGCTCCGTCAGGCCAAGCAAGGTTGGTGAAGCATCGAGCAGCCTTGCTCGTATCCAGAGGGCTCGGCGGGCCACCCAGCCGGGTAGTATGCAGAAGAACGGCTCCTCGGAAGCCATCAGAAGAGTGGAGAAAATGGTGAAGGAGGAGATGGGGGAGCAATGGAGGGGTGCGATTCTTGCCCGCTGTCTGTCTGTCCTCATTTAAATAGAGGGTGGACGGTAGGAGCTTGGACGGTGCCTGGCTTTGTTTAAACTGAGGGCAGACGGGAGGATCTCGGCCGTCGTTGCATTTAATTCCGGCCCACTCATGAATGGACGTGTGGCCGGAGTAGGTTTCTCGGTTTGCATGCGGGTTTAACAAAGGCGTTAGATGGAGACGAGGAGGCATGTTCAGCCGGGCGTGCAGCGGGCGGCACAGTACTAGTATTCAATTTGACAACTACTAGTAAAACCAGGAAGTTCCCGATACGACTTTAATGCAGATGAGGGGGAGCATAGCGGTTCCCGAAATGTTGAATGACCAATGATGCATCGTCCTTCAATTAGCATCCTGAATGCATGAGGGAAGTAATGGGAGGAGGACGAGGAAAAGAGGCAGCATGATGTGAATGCAACATAGTTTGCACTCATATAAAGGCGTCATCCATTCCAATGCATCTACCACATCGTACGCACCTAAGCACCTACACTAAGAACAAAAGTGCTCACTCTAGACCCATCGCGGCGGTGCCCGCGAGCGGCCAGCGGCTGTGCCAGATGGTCCACGACGCCGGCCTGCGGCATGGCACTGAGGATCGTATCCAGACGGTGTTGGTGGCTGGTGATAACCCACAAGTATAGGGGATCGCAACAGTTTTCGAGGGTAGAGTATTCGACCCAAAATTATAGATTCGACACAAGGGGAGCTAAAGAATATTTGAAGGTATTAGAAGCTGAGTTGTCAATTCAACCACACGTGGAGATTAATTGTCTGCAGCAAATTGATTAGTAGCACAGTAATATGATAGTTTTGATAATGGTAGCAGCAACAACAGTAACGGTAACAGTGATAGCAGTGATTTTGTAGCAGTAGCAACAGTAGTAACTTAGCAAGAACAATATAAGGTGAATTCGTAGGCATTGGATCGGTAACTCGTTGGATGAAATTCATCATGAGATAGTCATAACCTAGGGCGATACATCACTAGCTCCAGTTCATAAATATAATGTAGGTATGTATTCCGTAAATAGTCATACGTGCTTATGGAAAGAACTTGCATGACATATTTTGTCCTACCCTCCTGTGGTAGCGGGGTCCTATTGGAAACTAAGGGATATTAAGGCCTCCTTTTAGTAGAGAAACGGAACAAAGCATTAGCACACGGTGAATACATGAACTCCTCAAACTCTAGTCATCATTGGGAGTGGTCCCAATTATTGTCACTCTGGGGTTGCTGGATCATAACGCGTAGTAGGTGACTATAACTTGCAAGATCGGATCTAGAGCATAGATATAATAGCGATAACATAAACGGTTTAGATATGAAATCATAGCACCCGAGCCCAAAGTGACAAGCATTAAGCATGGCAAAGTCATAGCAACATCAATCTCAGAACATACTGGATACTAGGGATCAGGACCTAACAAAACTAACTAGATTACATGATAAATCTCATCCAACTCCTCACCGACCGGCGAGCCTACGAAGGAATTACTCACTCCCGATGGGTAGCATCATGGAATTGGCGATGGAGATGTGTTGGTGATGATGAAGATCGAAGATCCCCCTCTCCGGAGCCCCAAACTGACTCTAGATCTGGCCTCCCGATGAAGAACAGGAGATGGCGGTGGCTCCATCTCATGAAACGTGATAATTCTTTCTTCCTATTTTTTCTGGAAATATGTGATTTATGGCATCAGTTTCAGGGTCATCGGGGCCACTAGGTGGGGAGAACCCACCTGGGCGCGCCTGGGGGGGGGGGGCAGGCATGCCTTGGTGGGTTGTGCCCACCTAGGTGCCCCCCTCAAGTGGCTCTTGGCTCCAGAAATTCTCTTTATTGATAGAAAAAATCCTCGCAAAGTTTCGTTCCATTTCGAGAACTTTTATTTCTGCACAAAAACAACACCATGGTAGTTCTGCTGAAAACAGCGTCAGTCTGGGGTTAGTTTCATTCAAATCATGCAACTTAGAGTCCAAAACAAGAGGAAAAGCGTTAGGAAAAGTAGATACGACGGAGACGTATCAACTCCCCCAAGCTTAAACCTTTGCTTGTCCTTAAGCAAATCAGTTGATAAACTGAAAGTGAAAATAAAAACTTTTACCATCTCTTTTGCTCTTGTTTCATAAATACGCTTAAACAGCACCCAGGAGCAAAGATTATAACTAACTATGACAACCTGGATTTGCCTTCTCTGTTTTTCCAGACTTCTTTTGCCTTTGCTTTTCGGTTTGGAGTTTTGAATCAATTCAAATGGACTTGAACACTTGGGCATGTCCTTGATTTTCACCCAAGTGACCCATCCATCTCTAACTCATCTTTCATTCTCTGCAAAATCCCAAAAATGACCCAACGAATATTTTTCATAAAGGAAAAATATTCATTTCCTTCTCTGAAATTCACTTCAGAGACATGTGCTCCAAAGCAACCCCGATTTTTATTGCTCAAAAAATCCTGAGATAATTCCCAAATATTCTTTGAACCCTAGAGCACCTCTCTGAGCAAAAAATATTGCATGACTTCTTGGGATATTTTTGCTACAGAAAATCATTTCTGTTCTGGACAGAATAGCCACTTTACACAGCAAGTATGTTTTTCCTTGATCCAATGAGGCTGATATTTTCTGAGCTTCATTTCCTTCCTAAGAGATAGCTAAACCCCAAAGCACAGCCCTAAACTCTTACTGGATCACTCACAGTTAACCTCACAAGTTACTATCCAGAAACTTACCAGGAAGTAAATCGCGCACACACAGCTCCTGGATTCAACTCGAAGTGTTGGAACCACTCAAACCACCAAGGACTACATGCCAGACATGGAGTTTAAGCTTAGCGCGGCCTGGTTTCATAGTTTATGCGGTGACCACATTTGTCCAGGCGTGTGTCATGCAGCCGACGTGCCCTGTGACGCGCCTGAGCTGCTGTTGAGCGCGTGCTCGCTTCCCCGACCACCGCACCTTGCCAAACCGCACCACGATCATCGTCCCGACCCTCTTAACTCCTCACCGGCGCTCGCCGATGCTGGAGCTCGCCAGAGCAAGCACGGGCATGGCGCGGCCAAGCCAACAGTGCACCCGTGCCACTGTGCTCGTCACCTTCCTCGCTCATGTGCTCGTCTCCACACTCCCACAGTGCCCGCGTGAGATGTGTCGCCTTCTCCCCCTCTCGCTGACACCGTTCGTCACCAGGTGCCGTGTCTAGAAGCTTCACGGCGGAGCCCGATCCCCTCCTCTCGCTCGCCTATAAATATAGCCCCCTCTCGACTCCATGAACCTCACCAATCACTCACACGACCTCCACAAGCTCGTACGCAAGCCGAAGCCCGACCGGGCAGGTATTTGGCCGCCGCCCCGACCCAAGCTCGCCGGTGATTCCCCACAGCCCCTCCACCACACACCAATGCCTCCTGAGCTCAACCCACTCCTCAGGCGGCTTGTTGGTGGCTCGCTGGTGCCGTCTGACCTCGTTGGAGCCCCTGGTGCAGCCCCAAGTCGCCAGCGTCTCCAACTCCGGTGACCTCTGCTTCCTGCCACCGCTGGAGAGGCCCGTTCCAACCTTGTCCGACCACCCCTACCCAAACAACGGGTACAGGCAGGTGCGCCTTGACCTCCTCTTTCTTTCTATCTGTGACAGCTTGGTTTTTGCCCTCTCTTCTTTGCCTGATTCTCAATTGGTTTGAATTTGAAATTTGAAGTTTTGAATCTTTTCATATGGACTTAACCACTTGGATACCCCTTGGCTTTCACCCAAGTGCCTCATTTCCTTCTCTAACCATCATTCCCTCTCTGGTTCAACTCAAAATAATATTTGGAATATTTTTCTTTACTTCAAAATATTCATTTTCCCCTCTTAAACCCTAGCTAGCTCAATGTGCTCCAAAGCAACCCCAATTTTTCTTGCCCGTAAAATTCTGAGAAAAATCCCTTGAACCCTAGAGCACCTTTCTGAGCAAAAATATTTCATCACTTTTTGGAATATTTTTACTACAGAAAATATTTTCTGTTCTGGACAGAAATGGTAGTTTCTATAACAACTACCATTCTACTTGCTCTTCTGTGGTTGATTTTTCTTGTGCTTCATCACCGTAGTAGATGATTGCTAACATCCAAAGCCCAGCCGCCAACTCCCAGTAGTTTGACCACAATAAGCTCTAAAAGTTACTGTCCAGAAACTTACCTGGCGTGTGAAATCATTTCTACAGCACCTGAGGCCAAACCCAAGCATGGTAACCTTCAAAACTACCACGAACAACAAGCCAGACATGAACTTTGGACCTAGTTCGGCCTGAGGGCAAAGTTCACGTGGTGACCACGTTCGTCCAGGCATGTGCTCTGTGTGCCGCCTAGTGCTCTGTTGCGCGCGTGCTTGCTGCCCCGCCTGCCTGAGCGTGCCAAACCGCGCCACCATCATTGTCCGAACCCCCTTAACTCCGTCCTGGCACTCGCCGACGCCGAAGCTCACCACAGCGAGCACGGGCATGGTCTGGCCAACGCAATAGTTTGTGGCGCACTGTGATCATCGCCTTCCTCTCGCCCTGTGCTCGTCCTCATTCACTAACAGTCCCCGCGTGAGCTGCGTCTTCTTCTCCCCCTCTCACTGACGCCATTCGTCGCCGGGCGCCATGGCCAGGTGTCCATCGGTGGAGCCCGATCCCCCCTTGACGCTCGACTATAAATAGAGCCCTCCCCAGCCTCCTCAAGCACCATCCACCACTCCAACACACTCCACGATCGAGTAGATAGCCGTAGCCCGGCCGAGCAGGCCGCGGGCCGCCGTCCCTGAGCTCGAGCTCACCGGTGATCCCCTCGGGTCGTCTCCGCAGCTCCAGCCCCTCCCAGGCCTGGGCAACCCTTCCAGGGCCACACCACTGTTTGGTGGTGCCGTTCAGCCTGGTTGGAGCCCCTGGAGTCGCCTCCGTTCGCCGTCGTCTTCTTCTCCGGCGACCTCCACTCTCTACCTCCGCTGGAGAGGCTGATTTCGGCACCGTCCGACCACCCCTTGATACTCTAAGGGTACAGGCAGGTGCACCTCCGTCTCCTCTCTCGATCCCTCCCTCCTGTTTTGGCCAAGGAGCCCTTGTCGCCAGTGTGCACTCCGGCGAAGCCGCGCCGTCCTCTGTTTGCCTCTCTCTCCCCTTCGCCTGACTAGCAGGGCCCGCTATTCAACCACTCAGTACATGCGTGAAGCGGTACGAGTGGTGGCACCCTGAGGC
>NC_041391.1:289491606-289510667 GCF_002162155.2 Triticum dicoccoides
GAATTTATCCAGAGAGCTTCAAATGGCCAAAACTTTTTAACCATAAGTCCAGATGAATTGATTCTTTTTGCATTATGTTCTTTGTTCAAAAATCTAGCAGCTCACAAAAGATGGTATTTTTTCCTGCAGCCTAGATTTTCTGGTGAATTTCAGAAGATTTCTTGATATTTTCTTTTTGTGTTTTAAATATTTTCAGAGGGCGAGGCTTTTCTTGAGGATCACCAGGAGGCTTGTGAACCTCATCTACACAAAGGCCAGCCACAGCAACATTTTCATGGTGCCATTTCAATATTTGTGATTTTCTTACTTGAACAAATGATTTAATCCATGCATTTAAATCATTATTATGATATTTATATTCTGTTAATTGCTTGCTTTAGGTAATATGCTTGGTTTACAGAAAGTTTGAAGTTAGTTTAGTTGGTAAAGAAACTAGGATTTATTTTGGGTGATGAAAGAAGAATATGGTTATGGATATAAATAATTACTGAAGTTATTTTCTTGCATGAGAAAAATGATAAATTTGCTAGAAAGATTCTGTGTTAAAGTGAGGATTAATCTTAACAAGAGAAGTGTCATGAGTGTTGATGCTTAGTGTGGATATAGTTGACTCAGTCATTTCTGTTGGTATGTGAAGCATATGTTAGTGTTGCATCTCATGGCATTATGACACCAGTTATTTTCATGTTAAGTTGAACATGATAATAACTCAACTTGAATATATTGTTGACCGGGTCATGGTGCCGCTGTATCGAGTTTTTCCCAGTGCAACCACATTTGTCGGTATGGGACGGCCTTTATTCGTTCTGTTGTCATGCCTCTGGTTGGTGCCTCCAACTAGGGATGGTTATGATCGTGCGGTACCCTGGCCCGGTAAGCAGACATAACCTTGTGTGCCTGTTGTTGAGTTTATGGTACCGGGTCCCCGAGTGGGATCATTTATATTTTGGCCACGACGGTGGTTGTTGTGTCTTTGGTAGACACGGGGCCACCCAAGACTAGCCCAGTGGGGAGTGAGTCGGAGTGGCCGGGAGAGTGTTATGGCAATGGAGGGGTTTCATCGGAATGTCGTTGGTCCACCCGAATGGGAGTGTGAGGCCATGGGTTCCGTGGTGTGGGTATAGTGCGCTACCTCTGCAAAGTGTATTAATCTATCGATAGCCGAGTCCACGGTTACGGACACGCTCGAAAGTAGGTCACACCATGGGTCAACGTCTAAATAAATTTTGCACACTAAGTTATGAGCTTTGCACTGTTGATGATGACGAGAAAGTCATCTTGTTGTTTATACCAAGTGTTGGTCGTGGTTTTGATCGCCGGAAGGATCACTGTTTAAAGACCAAATGTTGGTCGTCGTTGTGATTGCCGGAATGATCACGAGATGTCTCTAGTTAATATATTGATGCATTATTATGAATTGGTTAATTACCATGATATTGTTTGTCATTATGTTTATGCTTGTTGTGAGCTTGCAAGTACATTCAATGTACTGACCTGGCGTGTCATGCCAGATTTCAGGAAAGTATCGTTGGAAAGGAGTGTTGTCCAAGTCTAGATCGTGTCCACATCAGTGTCCTTGTGCTATGGAGTTCCGCTACGATGTTGTTCTGCTGCCGTGTAGTTGTGATGATCGAGGCCCCTTTATGTTCACTAAATAATGTACATGTTGTTCAGCTGCACCGTGTGTGTCACTTGGCCTCGCTGTCTATTGTAATATAAACTCTAATTCGCTAGCATCAATAAAGCGGTTGTTCTCTGTACCAAGATGTCGTGTGTTGCCAGAAGACATGGTCTCTGGGCTGGCAATGCAAGGTAAACCGGTTGCTCTGAGCCGGGGTGCCACAACGCTTGGTATCAGAGCCGGACTGAGTGTAGGCCATGCTAGACTACGGCGTGTTGACTGGAAGTTAGATACAAGTTTTAGTTGAGTGCCGGTAGCATTTGTAGCTGGTTGTTGCATTGCATGCACTTGTTTTATTTTTATGCTAACCTGCTAATGGTTGTGAGTGTAGATGGCTCCGGTGCCATATCCTTGCCAGTTGCAGCTGATGACGTACATGTCGCCGCATCTCCTTCGTAACGTGTGGCGTCGGCTGTACCCCCTCGGTGACGACCCAGCCTATTGTGTGTACCTGGAGCGTCTAGCAGACTCAGTGTATGAGTATCACGTTGTGGTTACTCTTTGCACCAGTTCCGATTCCAGCACTTACACTCGTACTTCTCGTAGCGGTTACGCTTCTACCACTTCCCAGGGTGTCCAGTTTCCTGCATTCGAGGTCCTTGTCGAGCTTCGTTACAACGAGGTCCGGATGCAGAACCACCCAGGTTTCTACTACTATCCTTCTCTGCACGATAATGGTCGTGTCCGTTTCCCTATCATTGATGCGGAGTTTGATAGTGTTCCTAGCCACCTTTCTCGTTATATCACTGCTAGCTATCTTATGATCCACAAGCTGGCTCGAGAGCTGACTCGTGGCCGTACTGCTTTAGCCTCTACTAGATCTGTCACTGCTCCAGCATCTGTGGGATTTACTCCTTATATTCCAGCCAATTCTAGTTCCCCTGTTTCACTAGTTACTCCTCCGAGTAGCTCGGGCACCACGATCGTGAGTCCTCTCAGTGCTCCTGCTGAGTGGGTTTCACTTCTCGCTACTCCTGCAGCCCCGATGCTTCACCCTACACCTGCCCCGGAGGGAGAGCCCTCGAGGCAGCGTCGTCGTATTACCTTTAACCCGGAGGTCTCAGTTAACCATGTCATTTCAGGATTCGAGTCCGCTTTAGGAGAGGACCCCGCAGCACTAGCAGAGCAGTAGAGCTTCTGAGTATTCGCAGTCGTCATGATGGTGTACGAGTGTAGTCGCATGAGTCATGAGGTTTCGTTTTCATGTATGAGAGTAGTTGAACATGGCATGTTGTTTATCTTCCATGTATGAGTCTATGTATAATTATGTTGGAACTCTATTTTATTTGCCGCATTTCCTTCGTCATTTCAGTTTTTCTCGGGCTCTTGTTGCTGGATTTCCCCAACTTATTTTGAATATTTCTCATCTCGGTTGTGTTGCCTTGGGAAAAATCACAATAGGATGACGCGGGAAGGCAGCAGTAGCAATGTTTGCGAGGGTTCTCCTGTTCGTCGTTCCGCACGACAGGCAACACACTCCCCCAAACCGTATGTTCCACCACCGCCTCCATCACCAAATCGACCCTCCACTGAGCAAATTCTACGTATGTTTGAGGAAAGATGAAATAATGATCTGATTGAAATATTAAGAAGTGTGCAAGCTGTGGTTGGACAGAATGGAAATCAGAACGGTCATCATTCTAAGCTATCAGATTTTCAAAGGACCAAGCCTCCCAGTTTCAGTCAAGTTGTTGACCCCTTGGATGCAGACAATTGGTTGCGAACTATTGAGAAGAAACTTGAGATAGCTCATACTAAAGAAGGTGGTAAAGTTCCATTTGCAACTCATTATCTTGAAGGTGCTGCTGCCATATGGTGGGAAAATGCAAAAGCCATGTGGCCTGCTGATGAAGAAATCACCTGGTCAAAATTCAAGGAACAATTCCGGAAATATCATATCCCTACTGGAATTATGAAGACTAAGCAGCGTGAATTTCTCGCGCTCCTCCAAGGAAACCAGTCTGTGGGTGAATATTTGCAAAAATTCAATCGTCTGTCACATTATTCCCTATATGACGTGGCCACTGAAGAAAGAAAGATTGACAGATTTCTTGGTGGGTTAAACCCGCAACTCCAGTGTACTCTCAGTATGTTTGATTTCTCAGATTTCCAAACTCTGTTGAACAAGGCTTTCATTGCTGAAAGGGAGCACAAGCTTGTATCAGAAAATAGACCTACTAATAACAATCACAAGCGCAAGTTTGAGCCAAGAAAGGAAGGACAACCAGTGCAAAAGGCTCGTACCTGGCAGCAGACTCAGGTGGAATACAAGCCCAATTGGCAACAGAATGTTAACAAGACCACTACTCAAGTCAAGAATGTCGTGACCAACCCAGTGCACGAGAAGCGCCAGCGCAACAATTCTTGCTTCAGTTGTGGGCAAACCGAACATTATGCCAGACAGTGCCCCAAGAACAGCAAGGCGAATGCTCTATTCAGGCCACAAGTCAATTTTATGGAGTCGTGCCCGAACCAGCAAAACATCACTGGGCACCATCATCACCTCTCCGCCGATGAAGCCCAAGAGAACCCCGAAGTCGTCATTGGTATGTTTTTTGTTAATAACATACCTGTAGTGATTTTATTTGACTCTAGGGCTTCCCACTCTTTTATTTCTCGGAGTTTTGTTGCCCAGAACAAATTTCCTTGTTCGCTTTTGGGAAAGAATATGCTAGTACAAATCCCGGGATCCTTAATCAGAAGCAATCTGGTCTGCCGTAATCTGGAAGTCAATATCAACGGAGTCTGTTTTCCAACTTCTTTGATAATTATTGAGTCTGCTAAGTTGGATGTTATCTTGGGTATGAATTGGCTGACTCAATATCAACTATGCATAAATTGCGCAACCAGAGAAGTCACTTTGACCGATCAGAAAGGGCAGACTATAAAATTCTATGCTCGCAGAAGCATACCCAAGAAAGAAATGTTCTTCACCATTGTGGCTGAATTGGAATTAATTCCTGTGGTCAGTGAGTTTCCTGATGTATTTCTAGAAGAACTACCAGGCATGCCACGCCATCGAGACCTTGAGTTTGCAATAGATCTTGTGCCCGAAACCGCACTGTTACACAAGAAGTATTACCGGATGCCCTCATCAGAATTAGTGGAGCTAAAGAAACAACTAGATGAAATGCTCCAGAAAGAATATATCCGTCCCAACTCTTCACCATGGGGATCACCTGCTATCTTCGTGGACAAAAAGGATGGCAGCCTCCGCATGTGTGTGGATTATCGTCAGCTGAATGACATCACAATCAATAATAAATATCCACTGCCAAGGATGGATGACCTGTTTGATTAGCTCAATGGGGCCAAGGTATTCTCCAAGATTGATTTATGGACTGGATACCATCAGCTCAATATTAAAAAGGAGGATATTCCTAAGACCGCATTCACCACTCGATACGGTCTTTATGAATATACAGTTATGTCTTTTGGTCTCACCAACACCCCTGCCTTCTTCATGCATATGATGAACAAAGTATTCATGGACTTCCTCAATAAGTTCGTGGTAGTCTTCATCGATGATATACATATTTACTCAAGAAGTGAAGAAGAGCACAAAGAACACCTCTGAGCAGTGTTGCAACGACTCCGTGAACATCAGCTATACGCCAAATCCAGTAAATGCGCATTTTGTCTCAAGCAAGTTGGATTCCTTGGACATGTGCTATCCGCCGAAGGTATAGCCGTGGACTCGAGCAAAGTAAAGGATGTGCTCAATTGGTTGCCTCCCACAACCGTATCTCAGATCCGGAGTTTTCTTGGATTAGCCGGATATTACTGTCGTTTCATTAAAGGATTTTCCAAGATTGCTAAACCCATGATGGAGCTGCTCAAAAAGGATAAGAAGTCTGAATGGAGTGAGGACTGTGAGAAAAGTTTCAATGAGTTAAAGATACGGCTGACAACCGCACCGACTCTTCCAGATATCTACCGCAGTTTTGATGTTGATAACCCACAAGTGTAGGGGATCGCAACAGCTTTCGAGGGTAAAGTATTCAACCCAAATTTATTGATTCGACACAAGGGGAGCCAAAGAATATTCTCGAGTAATAATAGTTGAGTTGACAATTCAACCACACCTGGATAACTTAGTATGTGCAGCAAAGTGTTTAGTAGCAAAGTAGTATGATAATAAAGGTAACGGTAGCAAAAGTAATGTTTTTGGGTTTTGTAGTAGTTGTAATAATAGCAACGGAAATGTAAATAAGCAAAGAACAATAGATGAAAAGCTCGTAGGCAATGGATCAGTGATGGATAATTATGCCGTCTGCAATTCCTCATGTAATAGCTATAACATAGGGTGACACAGAACTAGCTCCAGTTCATCAATGTAATGTAGGCATGTATTCCGTAAATAGTCATACGTGCTTATGGAAAAGAACTTGCATGACATCTTTTGTCCTACCCTCCCGTGGCAGCGGGGTCCTAGCGGAAACTAAGGGATATTAAGGCCTCCTTTTAATAGAGAACCGGAACAAAGCATTAGCACATAGTAAATACATGAACTCCTCAAACTATGGTCATCACCGAGAAGTATCCCGATTATTTTCACTTCGGGGTTGTCGCATCATAACACATAATAGGTGACTATAGACTCTCAAGATAGGATCAAGAACACACATATATTCATGAAAACATAATAGGTTCAGATTTGAAATAATGGCACTCGAGCCCTAGTGACAAGCATTAAGCATAGCAAAGTCATAGCAACATCAATCTCAGAACATAGTGGATACTAGGGACCAAACCCTAACAAAACTAACTTGATTACATGGTAAATCTCATCCAACCCATCATAGTCCAGCAAGCCTACGATGGAATTACTCACGCACAGCGGTGAGCATCAGGAAATTGGTGATGGCGGATGGTTGATGATGACGATGGCGACGAACCCCCCTCTCTGGAGCCCCGAACGGACTCCAGATCAGCCCTCCCAAGAGAGATTAGGGCTTGGCGGCGGCTCCGTGTCGTAAAACGCGATGAAACTTTCTCTCTGATTTTTTCCCCGAACATGAATATATGGAGTTGGAGTTGAGGTCGGTGCAGGTCCAGGGGGCCCATGATATAGGGGGGCGTGCCCAGGGGGAGGGGGGGCGCCCCCCTGTCTCATGGACAGGCTGTGGCCCCCCTGGTCTTGATTCTTTCGCCAATATTTTCTATATTTTCTGAAAAGTGCCACCGTGGATTTTCAGGACATTCTAAGAACTTCTCTTTTCTAGACATAAAACAACATCATGGCAGTTCTGCTGAAAACAACGTCAGCCCGGGTTAGTTTCATTCAAATCATGCAAGTTAGAGTCCAAAACAAGGGCAAAATTGTTTGGAAAAGTAGATACGTTGGAGACGTATCAACTCCCCCAAGCTTAAACCTTTGCTTGTCCTCAAGTAATTTAGTTGCTAAACTAAAAGTGATAAAGAAAAACTTTTACAAACTCTGTTTGCTCTTGTTGTTGTAAACATGCTGTCGGCGTTCTGGGAACGGGGGTCCCCAGACTTGCCTGCCTGCGGCCTGCGGCGTGGCTCAAAGGAGGCCCAGCATAGCCCCTCTTCATCAACGCAAGCTCAAGACCCTCACGAGGGGCCAAGCCTCACGGGGCGGATGACAAGGAGCTTCCTCAAGCACGGCCTCGTCAGGCTGGCTCATGAGGGGGCGGAGAGTTCAAGGCAGGTAACCTGGCGAGGTGCCCATTACGCAAGCCATGACGACCAAGGGCGCCAGTCGGGCGCCAGCCCGCGCAGTGTCCTCCTTTCCTCTTCGGTGCAAAGGGAGCAAGCGCAGGCGAGAGCATCAAGCAAAGGCGTCCATTTCGGTGCAACAAGACCAAGACCAGCCCAACGGCCAGAAGGAAGTCATTGTGGAGCCCAAGGCGGCGTCATCGCCAGAGCCTTTGACAGGCGAGGACAAACTTTAGTCAGGATAAGTGTACCCGATGTTCCCCTTCAAAATGGCCAATTGTTGGCGCCCTTCCCGCTCAATATTTGGGAAGAGGCCCAGGGCCTTTGCCTATAAATAGGACTAGCCACCCCCAGGGTAGAGGCATCTGGATTCTCATCAAGAAACCAATAGATAGAGCGACCGAACCCCTCCTAGCAGTTCATCGCACCAGCCAAGAACAGTCTCTCGCGAGGCTATTCTGCTTTGTATTGTTCATCATCAAGCCCAAGAGGCAATCCATCGCACCACACACTGGAGTAGGGTATTACACCACAATGGTGGCCTGAACCAGTATAAATCTTGTGTCTCTTGTGCTGTTTAGTTTGGTAGTTTAGGTCCTAGCGACTCGGCGAGGAGCGAGCTAGCAGAGGGTTGAATCTCCGCGTGCACCCGAGAGTTCGAACCTCAAGGGTCTGCCGGAACCCGAAATCTGACATTTGGCGCGCCAGGTAGGGGTGCGCCGGAATTTTCCTTCCACCGTCTTGTTCCTCCCCGACCACCGCAACCATGTCTGACGCTCGTCGGGCTCGCGCCGGGCGCCGAGCCACCCTCGCCTCCCATGTCGCCCAGACGGCTCCCGTCGGCGGTCGCCCTCATCGTTCCCCGTCACCTGCTGTCAACGCCGCCACCGGCCCGGTGGGGAACGGGCAGCAAGCATCGCCCTTGCGCTCCCCAGCGACCTCTCGGGAGGAGCCGCGCAGCTTCTTCATCACCCACCCCATCGCGCCGGCTCCTTCGGTCATCGCGGCCCTCCTAGGCGGCTCGCAGGCGCCACCCTCCAGCCGCCACGTCAAGACATTCGTCCGCTGGGTCGGCGCCGCCTCCATGTGGCAGGGGGCTCCCTCGGGCCGGACGGAGCCGGGCTGACCTTCGACTCTGGGGACCACCCCACCAACTCGGCCGGCTCGGGTGCGCTCCCCATGCTCTACACACCCACCATCTGCCAGGTGGCCGTCACCAGGACCCTCATCAACGGCGGCGCGGGCCTCAACGTACTCTCAGTTGAGTCCTTCAACCTCCTCTGCATACCCCGGGAGCGGCTGCAGCCCAGCCGGCCTTTCTCGAGCGTAGGAGGCGGGTCGTCCAGCTCCTTGGGACAAATCCGGCTTCTGGTGACCTTCGGCACCTACGACAACTTCCGCACGGAACTGGTCGACTTCGACATTGCCCCCATCGGCCTCCCCTACAATGCCATCCTTGGCTATCCAGCATTGGCCAAATTCATGGCCGCGACTCACCCGGGGTACAACCTCATGAAGATGCCCGGGAGCAACAGCGTCCTCACCGTGCCCGGGGACACCGAAGGTGCGTTGCGAGTGCTCAAGCTCGCCCTCAAGATGGCGGCGGCGGCGCGGCCCGCCAATGCAGAAACCCCCAAGCCCAAGGGGGCTGCGCCGACCAAGAAGAAGCAGTTGTTCACCCAAGACAAGGCGGAGACCAAGCAGATACCTGTCAACGAGGACGGGTCCATGAACGCCACTTTCAACATAGGTGCCAACCTCGAGCCCGAGCAGGAGGAAGCCCTGGTCAAGTTCCTGCGTGCAAACAAGAAGGTGTTCGCCTACGAGCCCGATCAGCTCGCAGGGATCCCACGGGGCGTAATCGAGCACCACCTCAACGTGTGTCCCAACGTGCGTCCTGTGAAGCAGAAGGCGAGGAGGTAGTCCACTGAAAAGGAGGCCTTCATCGTCCAAGAGACCCGCAAGCTAGAAGCCGTAGGGGTTATTCGCGAGGTCCGATACCCGGATTGGCTGGCCAACCCCGTGGTTGTGCCAAAGAAGGGAGGAAAGGAACACATGTGTGTCGACTTCACCAACCTCAACAAAGCATGCCTGCAAGATCCGTTCCCGCTCCCTCGCATCGACCAGATCGTCGATTCCACCGCCGAGTGTGACCTGTTATGATTCTTGGATGCCTTCTCTGGGTATCACCAGATCAAAATGGCGGTGGAAGACATGGAAAAGACGGCCTTCCTAACCCCGTGTGGGGTGTACTGCTATACATGCATGCCATTCGGACTGCGTAACACGGGGGCAACCTTCCAGCGGCTCATGCACATCACCTTGGGCCCACAGCTCGGGAAGAATGTGGAGGCTTACGTCGACGACATCGTAGTGAAGTCTCGCGAGGCCAAGACCCTGATACAAGACCTGGAGGAAACCTTCGCAAGCCTCAACGCAGTGAGCCTGTGACTCAACCCGGAGAAGTGTGTGTTTGGAGTTCCCTCGGGCAAGCTCCTGGGTTTCCTCGTATCCCACCGAGGCATCGAGGCCATCCCAGAAAAGGTCAAGGCAGTTGAGGACATGAGCCCACCAAAGACCCTCAGGGAAATGCAGAAGCTCACGGGGCACATGACGGCGCTGGGGCGTTTCATCTCCCGATTGGGGGAACGGGCGCTGCCTTTCTTCCAGCTGATGAAGAAAAAGGGGACCTTCGAATGGACTGAAGAGGCCGACAAGGCGTTGCAAGATCTCAAGAGGTACCTAACCAGCCCTCCGGTGATGGTGGCCCCGCACCCTCAGGAGCCCTTGGTACTCTACCTCGCCGCCACTCCCTACTCCGCTAGCGCAGCCCCGGTGGCAGTTAGAGAGGAGCGTCGGGCCAAGACCACGGCGGCCACCTGAGCCAAGGCAAGGCTGAATCAAAAGGAACTCACAGAAGCCACCACCGCGACTGAAGAAGATCAGCCGTCGCAGCAGAGCGCACCAGGGGCGGGAGAGGCCTTCCTTCCAGGCACCCAGCTTCTGGAGGCCCCGCCACCTCAGGAGGCACCACGGCTTCCGGAGGACGCCACCAGCACCGACGCCCCTAGCCTCGTCGAGCACCCGGTGTACTTCGTCAGCACAGTGTTACGGGATGCGAGGGCACGGTACCCCATGCCACAGAAGCTCCTCCTCGTGCTACTGGTGGCTTCGTGCAAGCTGCGGCACTACTTCCAGGGTCATCCAATCAAGGTTGTCTCGGCATACCCCTTGGAGAGGGTGCTCAGGAGCCCCAACTCAGCCGGAAGGGTCGCCGAGTGGAACATTGAACTGCAAGCATTCCAGCTCGAGTTCAGCACGACCAGAGTCATCAAGGAGGCCGCGCTGGCAGATTTCGTGGCCGAATGGACAGAGGCACCGGGCCTCAGGGCCGGCGAGGATCGATCCCTCTCCCTAGGAAGCGAAGCGCCAGAAGGCTGGGTCATGTACTTCGACGGAGCGTTCTCCAGGCAGGGCGCTGGAGCTGGGGCAGTGCTCATATCTCCCGCTCAAGACAAGCTCTACTACATCGTGCAACTCTGTTTCCAGCAAGGCGAGAAGGTCTCCAACAATATAGCAGAGTACGAGGGACTGATAGCTGGCCTGAAGGCCGCTACTACCCTGGGAGTGAAGTGTCTTACTATCAAGGGCATCATGAGCCGGTTCGGAGTGCCGAACCGCATCATCACCGACAACGGTTCGCAGTTCACCAGTAACCTTTTCAAAACATATTGTGCTAACCTTGGGACGCAGATATGCTACGCTTCGGTGGTGCACCCCCGAAGGAACGGACGGGCCGAGCGGGCCAACGTAGAGGTCCTGAGGGGCCTCAAGACCAGGACATTCAAGAAGAAACTGGAGGCCTGCGGCAGAGGCTGGTATGACGAGCTTCAGTCCGTGTTGTGGTCCATCCGCACAACCGTGACCAAGCCGACTGGAGAGACCCCCTTCTTCCTGGTCTACGGAGCCGAAGCGGTCCTCCCTCACGAGGTCAAGCGTCGATCCGCGCGGGTCCTGGCGTTCGAAGAGACGCTGCAGGACGCCATGCGAGGGACAGACCTCGTGCTGGGGGAGGAGCGTCGTCGAGAAGCTGCGCTGCGAGCGGCGAGGTACCAGCAGGCACTCCGGCGATACCACTGCCGCAACATCCGCCCCAGAACTCTCGAGGTAGGGGACCTCGTGCTCCGGCGGGTCCTCTCCAGGGAGGGACTGCATAAGCTCTCTCCCATGTGGGATGGCTCGTTCAAGGTTGTTCATGTTTCCAGGCCCGGCTCCGTGCACTTGGAGACTCAGGAGGGAGTACCTATACAGAATGCATGGAACATCCAGCACCTCCGAAGGTTTTACCCCTGAAAAGGCCCAGAGCCTGTGAAGAAGGCGAATGCCTGTGAAGCTTATCTTTTTGGAAAAGGCCCAGAGCCTGTGAAGAAGGCAAATGCCTGTGAAGCTTATATTTTTGGAAAAGGCCCAGAGCCTGTGAAGAAGGTGAATGCCTGTGAAGCTTATCTTTTTGGAAAAGGCCCAAAGCCTGTGAAGAAGGCGAATGCCTGTGAAGCTTATCTTTTTGGAAAAGGCCCAGAGCCTGTGAAGAAGGCGAATCCCTGTGAAGCTTATCTTTTTGGAAAAGGCCCAGAGCCTGTGAAGAGGGCGAATGCCTGTGAAGCTCATCTTTTTGGAAAAGGCCCAGAGCCTGTGAAGAAGGCGAATGCCTGTGAAGCTGTCGCGTTTTGGAAAGGGCCCGAAGCCTATGAAGAGGGCCAACGCCTGTGAAGCTTGCTTCCCCGAAGAAAGGCCCGGAGCCTGTGAAGAAGGCCAACGCCTGTGAAGCTCGCCGCCCGTGACACTCTCACGTAATAATGAGTTGGGGCTGTACATGCCCCGGAGTCTCAGGGGTGCCGGCCTCAGGCCCTGCCCCCTCCCACGCCCAGTGGCAGCACTTAGCTCCGCGCTGGTGAGAAGACGTCGGAGACTAGACTAGGTGCCGGACACGGCTTTTTCATTTGCTTTCTGCAGTTGACTAGTTATTCCCATTTGGAGTTTTTATCGAAACTATCGCCATCTTTTGGTCTGTGGTTCTTTGACCTTTTTCGCTCTCCTGCCTCGATTTCTCTTGCACGGGGGCTCGCGAGGCAGAGGCCCCAGGAGCCCTCGCGAGCGTTCCTACCCCTATCGCTCAAGTTTTCATGACCCTGGTCCACAGCTGGAGCACCCCTCCGGACCATGCCTCACGGGCAGCATGACGCGAACACGGGGCCTGGGTCGGTCGCCCCCGCGGCCAAGGCCGGGGTTTACTTACGAATGGGCGTACAATAGAAAATAACAGTATCAGGATAACAAAAGCAGTACAATGATTAACGGCGTTAACCGAAACGCGCCCCCACGGGGCCACACATTGCTGTCTTTTTTGTGCAGGAGAAAAGATAGGAAAAGAACAAAAGCAGGCGAAGCACGTCCCGTGCCGCCCTCTTGGAAGACTCAAGCCACCTCCGGAGCTCAGGCGGACTCCCTCTCGCGCTTCACCGGGGTGCGGGGGCGAGCAGACCAGCTGCCACCCTCCAAGCAGGCGCGGCGGCGTGGGGGCTGGCCGCGGCCGCTGCTGGAAGAGTCACCACCCGAAGAAGAGCTGGTGAAGCTTGAGGAGTCACGGGCGTCGCCAGCCGCCCGCGCGCTGCCCTCTCCATCCACGCCGGGGCTGAGTCCCCGGTCGCGGTCGTCGTCTTCAGGGCAGCACCCCATGCGGCGACCATCTTCCCTAAACACCCTCACGTAGAGGGTGGTGTCGCCGTCGTACTTGAAGTGCAGGGAGCACCGGCGGTGAAGACCACGCGCGCGAGCAAACATCTGCCAACCGCGGGTCAGGAACAGGTTCCCTATAGCAGAGACCTCCAGAGAAGCCCACGAAGCCCGGCTGCAGCAGCCATCCGCCTGGAGCCAGAGACCATCCAGGGCGCCATCTGGGAGCTCACCCAGGTGGAAGCGAGGGAGCTGAAGCCGGGCGCCGGACGGCTCTACCGCCCACACCACGAACTCCGGCAGTGCCTCCGCAGCGTGAAGGCGCGGCCTCGGGGGTCGCACGGCCGGGGCACGCCCGCCGACCATGGCCAGCCGCTCGTCCCCGCGCTGAGAGCCACCTCCGCGACCACGGGGGACCGCCGTGGAGGCCACAGGATGCTTGCGAGGGAAACCTCGACCGCGCTTGGGCGGGGGAGAGGAAGACTTGACCTGGCGGGCCTTCCCTTTCTCTGCGGCCGAAAACTTCCTTGGTCGAGACATGGAGAAGAAGGAGAAGCAAGAGGGGATAGGCTGGAAGGGCGCGCGCCGTTCCGTACTTATAGCCGGTGAAGGCCAACCGTCGACCTCCACGATCACAGGTAATCATGACCCGCTTGGCATGCAGGGACATGTTGAATCCGTGCGGTTACCAAGGCGTCATGGGGAAGCGGAGTCGCCCCCGACCAATCGACCGCCACACGGCGCCCAAGGCCGCAGGTTGTTAGGGCCCGCGACGCTTCGCACTTGCCCTTTCGCCTCTCTGCCCGGCCAAGTTCGGGCTCGCCGTGGGCTCGGGGGCTACTCTCGGCGTTCTGGGAACGGGGGTCCCCAGACTTGCCTGCCTGCGGCCTGCGGCGTGGCTCAAAGGAGGCCCAGCACAGTGTTGGGGAACGTAGTAATTTCAAAAAATTTCCTACGTACACGCAAGATCATGGTGATGGCATAGCAACGAGAGGGGAGAGTGTTGTCCATGTACCCTCGTAGACCGTAAGCGGAAGTGTTCTGACAACGCGGTTGATGTAGTCGTACGTCTTCATGATCCGACCGATCCAAGTACCGAACGTATGGCACCTCTGAGTTCAGCACACGTTCAGCTCGATGACGATCCCCGGGCTCCGATCCAGCAAAGCTTCGGGGATGAGTTCCGTCAGCACGACGGTGTGGTGATGATGATGATGCTCTACCGGCGCAGGGCTTCACCTAAACTCCGCGACGATATGACCGAGGTGGAATATGGTGGAGGGGGGCACCGCACACGGCTAAGGAACGATCCGTAGATCAACTTGTGTGTCATGGGGTGCCCCCTGCCCCCGTATATAAAGGAGCAAGGGGGAGGGGGCGGCCGGACAAGGGAGGGCGCGCCAGGGAGGAGTCCTACTCCCACCGGGAGTAGGACCCCCTCCTTTCCTAGTCCAACTAGGAGACCTTCCATGTAGTAGGAGTAGGAGATAAGGAAAGGGAACAGAGAAGGGAAGGAAGGAGTGGGTGCGGCCCCTCCCCCTAGTACAATTCGGACTAGGCCTTGGGGGGCGCGCGGCCTGCCCTAGGCAGCCCCTCTCTCTTTCCCGTATGGCCCAATAAGGCCCAATACTTCTCCCGGCGAATTCCCGTAACTCTCCGGTACTCCGAAAAATACCCGAATCACTCAGAACCTTTCCGAAGGCCGAATATAGTCGTCCAATATATCGATCTTTATGTCTCGACCATTTCTAGACTCCTCTTCATGTCCCCGATCTCATCCGGGACTCCGAACTCCTTCGGTACATCAAAACTCATAAACTCATAATATAACTGTCATCGAAACCTTAAGCGTGCGGACCCTACGGGTTCGAGAACTATGTAGACATGACCTAGAACTATTCTTGGTCAATAACCAATAGCGGAACCTAGATGCTCATATTGGCTCCTACATATTCTACGAAGATCTTTATCGGTCAAACCGCATAACAACATACTTTGTTCCCTTTGTCATCGGTATGTTACTTGCCCGAGATTCGATGGTCGGTATCCAATACCTAGTTCAATCTCATTACCGGCAACTCTCTTTACTCGTTACTTAATGCATCATTCCATAACTAACTCATTAGCTACATTGCTTGCAAGGCTTATAGTGATGTGCATTACCGAGAGGGCCCAGAGATACCTCTCCGACAATCGGAGTGACAAAACCTAATCTCGAAATACGCCAACCCAACATGTACCTTTGGAGACACCTGTAGTACTCCTTTATAATCACCCAGTTACGTTGTGACGTTTGGTAGCACCCAAAGTGTTCCTCCGGCAAACGGGAGTTGCATAATCTCATAGTTACAGGAACATGTATAAGTCATGAAGAAAGCAACAGCAACATACTAAACGATCAAGTGCTAAGCTAACGGAATGGGTCAAGTCAATCACATCATTCTACTAATGATGTGATCCCGTTAATCAAATGACAACTCATGTCTATGGTTAGGAAACATAACCATCTTTGATTAATGAGCTAGTCAAGTAGAGGCATACTAGTGACATTAAGTTTGTCTATGTATTCACACATGTATTACATTTCCGGTTAATACAATTCTAGCATGAATAATAAACATTTAGCATGAAATAAGGAAATAAATAATAACTTTATTATTGCCTCTAGGGCATATTTCCTTCACACAGCCCCTCTTCATCAACGCAAGCTCAAGGCCCTCACGAGGGGCCAAGCCTCGCGGGGTGGACGACAAGGAGCTTCCTCAGGCACGGCCTCGTCAGGCTGGCTCATGAGGGGGCGGAGAGTTCAAGGTAGGGTACCTCGCGAGGTGCCCATGACGCAAGCCATGATGACCAAGGGCGCCAATCGGGCGCCAGCCCACGCAGTGTCCTCCTTTCCTCTTTGGTGCAAAGGGAGCAAGCGTAGGCGAGAACATCAAGCAAAGGCATCCATTTCGGTGCAACAAGACCAAGACCAGCCCAACGGCCAGAAGGAAGTCATTGTGGAGCCCAAGCCGGCGTCATCGCCAGAGCCTTTGACAGGCGACAACCAACTTTAGTCAGGATAAGTGTACCCGATGATTCCCTTTAAAATGGCCAATTGTTGGCGCCCTTCCCGCTCAATATTTGGGAAGAGGCCCAGGGCCTTTGCCTATAAATAGGACTAGCCACCCCCAGGGTAGAGGCATCCGGATCCTCATCAAGAAACCAGTAGATAGACCGACTGAACCCCTCCTAGCAGTTCATCGCATTAGCCAAGAACAGTCCCTCGCGAGGCTGTTCTGCTTTGTATTGTTCATAATCAAGCCCAAGAGGCAATCCATCGCACCACACACTGGAGTAGGGTATTACACCACAATGGTGGCCTGAACCAGTATAAATCTTGTGTCTCTTGTGCTGTTTAGTTTGGTAGTTTAGGTCCTAGCGATTCGGCAAGGAGCGAGCTGGCAGAGGGTTGAATCTCCGCGCGCACCCCAGAGTTCGAACCTCAAGGGTCTGCCGGAACCCGAAATCCGACACGTGCAAAGCCATCATACAGGTTTCAGCAAATATTATGAACTAACCATACTCACAATAACACTTAGGCCTCACAATTACTCATATCAATAGCATAATCAACTAGCAAGCCATAATAATAAAACTCGGATGACAACACTTTCCCAAAACAATCATAACATGATATAACAAAATGGTATCTCGCTAGCCCTTTCTGCGACCGCAAAACATAAATGCAGAGCACCTTTAAAGATCAAGGAGTAACTAAACATTGTAATTCATGGTAAAAGAGATCCAGTCAAGTCATACCCAATATAAACCAATAGAAATGAATGCAAATGATAGTGTGCTCTCCAGCGGGTGCTTTTTAATAAGAGGGATGATGACTCAACATAAAAGTAACTAGATAGGCCCTTCGCAGAGGGAAGCAGGGATTTGTAGAGGTGCCAGAGCTCGATTTTAAAATAGAGATTGAATAACATTTTTAGAGGCATACTTTCGTTGTCAACGCAACAACTATGAGATGGCTGTATCTTCCATACTACATGCATTATAGGCAGTTCCCAAACAGAATGGTAAAGGTTTATACTCCCCCAACCACCAACAAGCATCAATCCATGGCTTGCTCGAAACAACGAGTGCCTCCAACTAACAACGGCCCTGGGGGAGTTCTGTTTAATTATTTTGATTTGCTTTGATCTTTTTGGATCATGGGACTGGGCATCCCGGTTACCGGCCCTTTCTTGTGAATGAGGAGCGGAGTCCACTCCTCTTGAGAATAACCCACCTAGCATGGAAGATATAGGTAGCCCTAGTTGTAACATGAGCTGCTCGAGCATACAAAACAGAATTTCATTTGAAGGTTTGGAGTTTGGCACATACAAATTTACTTGGAACGGCAGGTAAACACCGCATATAGGAAGGTATAGTGGACTCATATGGAACAACTTTGGGATTTAAGGAGTTTGGATGCACAAGCAGTATTCCCGCTTAGTACAGGTGAAGGCTAGCAAAATACTGGGAAGCGACCAACTGAGAGAGCGACAACAGTCATAAACATGCATTAAAATTAATTCACACCGAATACAAGCATGAGTAGGATATAATCCACCATGAACATACATATCATGAAGGCTATGTTGATTCGATTCAACTACATGTGTGAACATGTGCCAAGTCGAGTCACTCAGTTCATTCAAGGAAGGATACCATCCCATCATACCACATCATAATCATTCTAATAGCATGTTGGCACGCAAGGTAGACCATTATAACTCATAGCTAATCAAGCATGGCACAAGCAACTATAATCTCTAAATGTCATTGCAAATATGTTTACTTCATAATAAGCTGAATCAGAAACAATGAACTCATCATATTTACAAAAACAAGAGAGGTTGAGTTCATACCAGCTTTTCTTATCCCAGTAAGTCCATCATATATCATTATTATTGCCTTTCACTTGCACGACCAAATGATGTGTATAATAATAAGAGTGCACATGCATTGGACTAAGCTGGAATCTGCAAGCATTCAACTCAAAAGAGAAAACATGGTAATATGGGATCTAAGTAAAATAAACAATCATGCATATGAGAGCCACTAAACATTTTCAATATGGTCTTCTCGACCCCCAAAGGAAAGAAAAGAAAATAAAACTATTTACACGGGAAAGCTCCCAACAAGTAAGAAGAAGAACGAGAAATCTTTTTGGGTTTTCATTTTAATTCTACTATAAGCATGGAAATTGAACTAACTAATTTTTTTGGTTTTTCTTAAGATTTATCAAACACACAAGAAGAAAACTAGAAAAAGAAATTTAAACTAGCATCGATAATACAATGAAAGAGTATGAGCACCGATGACTAGTGTGTGAACATGAATGTAAAGTCAGTGAGAAATACATACTCCCCCCAAGCTTAGGCTTTTGGCCTAAGTTGGTCTAGTACCAAGGACCGCCGCTACTCTCCCCGGTGTACTGGGAAGTGTAATCAGGATACCACTGGCTGCACTACAAAAAAAAGACACATCCGTGACATTTTGGGCCGAACAATTTTTTTTCTGTCATACATATGACACTTCTACGACGATAATTGTGACAAAACCCGGTATCATCATAGATATGGTGGGATCCTACTTCTATGACAAAAAATCATGACGGAAAATGGGCTTTTCGTCCTGGGCGGGCCGGAGACGCAGCTGCATGACATTCTTTGGGCCGTCCATGACGGAAAAAACCGTGGTAGAAGCGAGGGGGAGGAAAATTTTGGGGAGTTGCCGGTTACGGTGGGAGGTCGGGAGCCGAGCGATGCGCATTTCCCTCGTACACGTGCGGGGCGTTGGCTCTAACTGAACCCGAGCGAGGCGTTGGGCTCTAACTGAACCCGAGCGATTGCACTGCAGGCTACGCATTACCGAACCCGAGCGATCGATCGATGGATGTTAACTGAACCCGATGGAGCGATTCCTT
>NC_041391.1:289510973-289517164 GCF_002162155.2 Triticum dicoccoides
CTCTGGATGAAAAGGACCCCGTGGTGTGGAGGGCTGGATGAACAGTAGACGGTCGAGGGGTGGCCGTGGAGGGGTGGTTGAACAGGCCCCCGTGGTGTGGAGGGCTGGATGAACAGTAGACGGTGGAGGGGTACCCATGGAGGGGTGGTTGAACAGTAGCTGGTGGAGTAGCACGTGGTGAATGCTGGATGAACAGGAGCCCGTGGAGGCTGGAGGAGGTCGACGGTAGCCCGTGGAGGCTGGAGGAGGTCGACGGTGGAGATGAACAGTATCCCGTGGAGTCCGGTTTTGCGGTACGCCACACCCTCCCCCCCGTTTCGACCGTAGCGCTCCAACATAAGTCCGTTTCATCCGTTTTGCGGTACGCCACACCCCTCCCGATCAACAGGACCCCCGTTTCGACCGTAGGAGGTCCGTTTCGTCCGTTTTGCGGTACGCCACACCCCTCCCGATCAACAGGACCCCCGTTTCGACCGTAGGAGGTCCGTTTCCTCCGTTTTGCGGTATGCCACACCCCTCCCGATCAACAGGACCCCGTTCCGAACGTAGAAGGTTTGTTTCCTCCGTTATGCGGTACGCCAAGCCTTCTTTCCATCGCCTGTTCCATCCAAGCCCTCTCGATGAATACGACCACGCATTTCGTTCCGACCCAGCCGGTTGGCTCCCCATGAACACGACGACGACACTGTTTCTCCGTTCCGACCCAGCCATGTATGTATGCGCGAGTAGGCGTTCGAGACCCTGCCCGTATGTACGTACGTGGCCGTATTTTCTTTCTTGCACCCTCGCCGCTGTACGTACGTGCACATGCTACGTGCGCGCCTCTACTACGACACGTGCGCGCCTCTACAACGACCAGTATGTATGTACACGTTCGTGACCAGAATGACAACCCTACGTATGCTTCGACCAGGTGGGTCCCGACTGTCTGGCACTTCCTTGCCTACGAAGATGTAGCTGGTGGGTCCCAGCAGTCAGGGGGGCGAATCAATTTTTTTTGCCCGGACGCACTTCCTTGCATGCAAAGATGTAGCTGGTGGGTCCCAGCAGTCAGGGGGAAATGTTTTTTTCATGAAATACGGTGGCCCGTCCGGTGGGTCCCCGCTGTCAGGTGGAGGAATAATTAGTTTGGACGTAATAAGGAGGCACTTCCTTGCTGCGGCCGTGGACCCAGCTGTCAGTCTCTCCACGCACAGTCCACGTCCGATGGAAGCCATTCCTTGACCACATTGACCACGCCGCGCCGAGAGCACCAGGTCGGTGGAAGATGGCGAGGCCTAGGAAGGGGACGACGCGGAGCCGGGGAAGACGCGGTAGTGGATGCCCACGCGTAGATGAGTACGAGGGTTCACTGGTTCGCTGTGGTGTGAGGCTGCCATCGCCGCAGAATAACATGGGGTGTGGGTGAGTATAGGGATGGCCTGGCCAGCGGTGGGAGTAGTAGGGGGCGGTGAGGCCTCCACCGCATCGCAGCCGGCCATGGGAGGCAGGAGCACGAGGCATGACCAGCGCTGGTTTGGGCGGCTGGAGCAAGAAGACCAGAGGTTGAAGAAGCACTACGCCCGTTGGATGGACATCGTATGGTCACTGGAGCTAGAATTGTGCATATTGACTAAGTTGACAAAGCCCTCCGTCCCCGTCAACTTAGTAGGCCCACAAGTCAGCCTGCCACTATACTGGGTCCCAGCTAACAGGGGGAGTGTTCATTTTGTGTGTGCATAATACGGAGGCACTTCCTTGCGTGCGAAGATATAGCTGGTGGGTCCGAGCTGTCAGTGGCGGTAATGTTTTTTTGTGAAATACAGAGGCCCTTTCGGTGGGTCCCTGATGTCAGGTGGAGGAATCATTATTTTGCGCGTAATAAGGAGGCATTTCCTTGCGTGCGGCCGTGGACCCAGCTATCGGCCTCTCCACGTATAGTCCACTTCAGATGCATGTCGGTCGTTGACCATGTTGACTAGGCCGCGCCGAGAGCACCAGGGCGGTGGACGACGGCGAGGTCTAGGAAGGGAACAACACGGAGGTAAGGAAGACTCGGCAGTTGTTTCCCACGTGGAGGGGAGTACGACTGTACGAGGGTTTACTGGTTCGTCTGCCGTCGCCAGAGAATAACAACAGGTGTGGGTGAGTAGAGGGATGGCTAGGCCAGCGATGGGAGTACGATGGGGCAGTGAGGCCTGCGCGGCAGCACAGCCGGCCGCAGGGAGGAGGGAGCAGGCAGTCCCGCCGGTGCTTGTTTGAGCGGCTGGAGCAGGAAGAGCAGAGATTGAAGAAGCACGACGGGCGTTGGATGGACATCCAACAGTCACTGCTTGTGCGTCAACCTTTTTTTTAGGAAAGCCTCAAATTTGTAGAAACCAGCATACAGCCCATCTGCCATTATTTCCAATAATTTACAGCCAATTTGCTAATTCTTAAGTTTTTTTTGGAGCCCATATTCTTTTTGTTAACATTACAGCCCATATTGTGGCCACGGTTAAAAAATTATACGAAATTTTGCATATTTCGGTGCGGTCTGAACTGTTTTTAATCCCGAAATTTCGACTCACATTCAAACTGATTTTAGAAATAAATGTATATCAATATAAAATCCAACAAATTCTCCACGCATAAAAATTAATGTAATTTAAAATCTCGAAATGAAAAAAAAGATATTTGAAACTAATTGCTGGTTTGATGTGTTTTAAAAATGTACATCCCATTTCTCATTACTGATAGGCCATTTTCTCGGCTAGTCGAATGAAGCTCTCCTCGTCTTGAAAGATTTGTAGCCCAACAGGCCTGACAAAGCGACTTACTTGGCAAATCACAAAAAAACTGGGTTGTGGCCTTGGACCCAACTGTCAGCCTTTCCACGTACAGTAATCTTCCGATGGAAGTCGGTCATTGACCACATTGACCACGCCGCACCAAGAGCACCAAGGCAGTGGATGGCGAGGTCTAGGAAGGGGACGACGCGGAGCCGGGGAAGACGCGACAGTGGATGCCCACGTGGAGAGGAGTACAAGGGTTCACTGGTTTGGCTGCGGCGTGAGGCTGCTATCGCCGCAGAATAACAGGGGGTGTGGGTGAGTAGAGGGATACCCTGGGCCAGCTGTGGGAGTAGTAGGGGGCGGTGAGGCCTCCGCGGCATCATAGCCGGCCACAAGAGGCAGGAGCACGCGGTTGAAGAAGCACTATGGCCGTTGGATGGACATCGTACGGCCACTAGAGCTAGAATCGTTCATATTGACTAAGTTGACAAAGCCCTCCATCCTCGTCAACTTAGTAGGCCCACAAGTCAGCCACCCACTATGGTGGGTCCCACCTAGCAGGGGGTATTCATTTTTTGGTGCGTAATAAGGAGGCACTTCCTTGCATGCGAAGATATAGCTGGTGGGTCCGACCTATCAGCGGGGGGGACGTTTTTTTCATGAAATACAGAAGCCCTTCCCATGTACAGTGCACGTATAGTGCGTAATCAGGAGGAACTTTCCTTGCGTGTGACCATGGACCTCGTGGGTCCCAGCTGTCAGGCTCTCCAGGTACAGTCCTCCTCCGATGACACTCGTATGTTGACCACGCCGCGCCGAGCGCACCGAGGCGGTGGACGACAGCAAGGCCCCAGACTGGAATGACCCGGAGATGGGGAAGATGCGGTAGTGGAGTCGCAGATGGAGAGGAGTGGGAAACTTGACTGGTTCGGGTGCGGGGTGGGCCTACACTCGGCAGATAATAACAGGAGGTGCGGAGTGGAGGGATGGCCTGGCCGTCGGCGGGGTAGTGTTTCACTGAGGAGCGCAAAACAACGCCGCTGGACACCGAAGGCTGGAGCAGGGGGGTCCGGCAGCGCTGGCGGAAGAAGACGAGAGATTGAAGAAGAATGCCGGCTGTTGGATGTAAATCCAACGCCTTCTTAGGCTTCGACCTACTGGCCCACATGTCACTAGTCCATTTGTTTTTTTAGTCCATTTGGTGGGCTGGGTGAAACAATGATGTAGCATCTATGCAGCCCGTTTAAATCCCATTTGCATTTTTCTCGAAATCCGCGGACTTGCTGGGCTGGGTGAAAATATCATGTTGGGCTAGACGGAGAAATGTTATGAAAACATAAACACATGATTGCACGTCAGTAAAATCTTTGCAAGCTTATGTACGCAATCACTAGGAGTTAACTTGGCAAGTTATATATAAACAATTATTATTATTATTTTGTAAGAACCTTCAACTTAAGAAATAAAATATCATTTTAATTTGATGAGTTAATAGTACGTGGGGTATTATTATTTTTTAGCTTAGACGTGGGACAGTTGAGTTGGTTCTAGGGGAAAGTACTGGGAGAAAACTCAGTTTACATCGAAAAAGAAAGTGGGAGAAAATTCAGAGACCTGCTGGGTCCACCTGAGGAGAGGAATATGTTGGGAGGAAGGAGATTCAAAGCACGGCAGCCGAGTGAACTAGTTTTTTTTACGGACAAGTGAACTAGTTTACATACATAAGCAAATAGCCACTAAAAAAAGCAATCAGGTTAATGGGTTGTTAAAAGAATTATTTCAGACAAAATAGATAATTACGACACATAGGCTAATGCATGAAACACTCAGATGATAAAGGTGCTTATAAACAGATAAAGTACAACATCTAGACCTTCCTGGCACGCTTGATCATGACGCTGCGGCTGTCCGTGTACTTGTCGGTTACGGGAAGCAGACACGCCCTCATGTCCAAGATCTGCCTGTACATGTCATAGCATGCGTATGCGTCCTTGGCCGCGTAGGTTATGTAGGCTAGATTCAGAGGTACCTCCCATGTGTTCAGGACGTCTTCTTTCATGTTAGCGTATCAGGGGTCGATGATGGTCTCAGCAAGGTCAACCACGGAGTCCTTCTCCTGCCCTATGCTGATGATCTTGTATTGCTTCTGGATGTCAACAAGCTTGTTGCACCAGATGGCCGAATTGTCGTGTTCTTCCTTCTCTCGACCGTAGCGAAGGTGCAGTCGGTGCTGCTGATGAAACGGGCGAATGCTCCAGAACATGGTGCAGCCATAGGACTGAGGCGACGCAGAGCTTCACCAAGTCCGTATCGTTGGTGTACATCACATTCAATTTGGTGCAGCCGTAGGACTGAACGGCGAACTAACTCCTTGCTGAAGTCCATATCCAGCAGGCTCACCCCTCGGATCGCCATTGGAGTCTCTTCGAGTGAACGAGTGTGTAGGCGGTGGCAGCAGTTCGTTTTTCAGCTCTTGGGAACTGGATTCAACAGTAAGCTGAGTGTGTACAGGCGACAATAGTTACTACCCCTCCCTCGTCCGCTGCACGCCCGGCAGAAGATGCACCCTCGGCGCATTCAAACGCCACCATTAAGAAACCTACTCCGTGTCACACCCTAGCTAGTCATGCATTAGAGTGTTGCATCATGTTTACTCTTTCATCAGAAACTTGAAATGGGGATCTGTGAAACCCTCAGAATCATTTTGAAAATGATCCAAATAAAAATTTCTCCAAAAGGGTCCAAGAAAATGCTCATGTTGCTCTCTGAAAATATTGGACAGAGATAAAAATCAAACCAATATTTTTAGTGGCTCATGGACATTTATTTTGGGCATTTGGAATTAATGCATAAATATTTGCTTTGGAAATATATTTCTATATATATTAATATATGTCCAAATATTATGCCAATTATAAAGGAGCTCTGGAATAATATATCTAGCCCCTGCAAAAATTGGCATAAGTTAAATAAATGATTTAATATATTATTTAAATCAAAACAAATGTCAGAAATTAGAAAACAGAAAAAAAATAAAAGGGAGAAGCTTACCTGGGCTCCTCCCTGTGTAGCCCAGCCAGCTGGCCGGCCCAGCCAGCAGGCGGCCCAGCCCGCCTCCCTCCTCTGTCGTCTTCGTCCCGATAGAGGGAGGGGAGTGTGGCCGGCGCGCGCGCGCGCCACCGCGCCACGCCACCTCTCTCCCTGCTTGCCTGCCCTCCCCTCCTCGCTCGATGCCCCGGACGACGCCACGCCTCCCCCCCTGCTCTCTCTCACTCTCCCCCGGCTCCCCCCTCCTCTCCCTCGCTCTCTCTCTCACACGGCCGAACACCACCGTCGCCGCCGTTCGCCATAGCAGCCATCTCCGGCCACCCCTCGCTCCCCCGACTAGCTCAGGAGCTCCGCCACAACCTCCTCTTCCTCCCCACCGCTCCACGGGCC
>NC_041391.1:289520709-289526182 GCF_002162155.2 Triticum dicoccoides
CGGCTAGATCGATGTGACATCGAGTCGGGGTCCTGACAGCGTTGGCATCAGAGCTGGACTGCCTGTAGGTTCTCCAAGCCAAACTGGTCGATGTTGAGTCTAGAAATTCTTTAGTTATATGTAGGGGAATTGTTTGTGGGATGGAACGTAAGGCTCTTTTTACTCCTTTATCTTATGACATTCTGATCTGAGTCAGTCCATTCTTCTACCGGGGGAAAAGGAATTAGGATCTGTTCTCTCTATCAGGATCACGTGTTACTAATCAGTAGTACCTTATAAGTTTGATGGATACAAGCCTAGTTCAGTTCTACTACCACATTATGTTGTTAGAATGGATTCAGAACTTTGATATGATGATGTTGAGTGTGTATGAAATCCTTTGTCAAATGTCTCAAAATCCTTCTTGAGCATTTACAGCTGTTATGCTGCCGAAATTTCGCTAGAAATTCTAATGCCTTTGCATTATGATTGTGCTTTTAGATGGCCACTCGCGACCTCAATCAAGTGGTTCGCCTGACTCGATGCCTAGATGTACCCGGCCATACTGCCAAGTTGGTCAGGGTAATGACTGAGGCTGGATACCGCTGGTATCCTGAGTACACGGTCGAAGAGCAATTCCGAGATTTTAATCAAAGCCAGTATCTCTGCACTGTCAGGATATTTCCATCTTATCCTGGATCCACCGAGCCTCTTCACTGCTCTTATGGACTCGGGGTTACCATTGAGATGGCCGTGCAGGACGCCGCCTACTCTATGATGACCATTATGCGAGTCAGATCTGGTATATTTCGGGACTCTGATTTCCGGTATATGCCAGGATCACTTCCGGGAGCACAAGGGTATCTCCAGGCTATCTATGCTGACCCCACTCAGGAGGATTCACGGACTCGCACCACTGCTGAGATGCTCGAGGATAAGGACCGTGAAAATCGGGCCTTAAGGTTAGAGCTCTTCAATACCCGTGCTGACCACTGGGCCACTTTGACTCGGTTCGCACCGGCGGTGCAAGCTGGATGTTCAGATATGCGCGATCTCTATCCTGTGAGATCTGCTCTGCCAGACGTGATGGTTTGGCGTGATGTAGGAGGCATCACCCCACCTCGCGGTCCCCACAGGCCACCGTCTGTTGGTCCAAGGCCTCATCCTAGCCCCTATGGTCCACAAGCTCCGCGAGATCGTCTGTTTCCGGATGATCATGTTGAGCTTCCAGGCTATGGAGGTGACTTCTACGAGGACTACTACGGATCGGTCTGAGTTAGTGGTAGTATCACTAGTTCGCACTAGCTGTGTCGTCTATCGTCCCGCGTGACCCGTGGGATATGACCTAGTTTGTACTCCTTCCGGAGGTGTAGAAAAATAATGTATAGGAGCTTGGAATGCCTCCGATGAGTTGTAATCCTCTTTTCACCGTAATAGTACTTTGTTTGGTCTTGTACTAAACCCTGTATGGTGTGTATGACGATGGAATAAAGAAACAATTTCTGTATCTACCATGTCATACGGATGATCATCTTGCATTTCGAGTTATTCCTTACATTTTATCCTATGTCGGAATCTTATCATCCTGACTAAATCGTTGTCTTGTCTACCTAGGATGGTCAACACGCGCGGAAATCCTGCTTCTCAAGAGCAGGCCGAAGGCAGTGAAGGTAGGAATGAAAATCTGCCTCATCCTCCTTCCCTAGCTGAGGTTATGATGGAAGCTGAGAGAAACAAGCGGGAGACCAACCGTTTGTTGGAGCGTATTGAACAGAACACAGCACACCATCAGAGGACTAACGTGGTGTCACTCAGTGATTTTATCAAATTGCATCCACCCACGTTCCACCACTCCGTCGAGCCTCTCGACGCTGATGACTGGCTTCGTAGTATCGCTCACAAACTGCGTTCCGCGCTGGTAGCGGAGGCTGACAAGGTCACCTTTGCTGCATATCATCTTGAAGGCCCCGCCAGTCTATGGTGGGAGAATTATGGAGCTATGCGCCCAGCGGGCCATGTCACTACTTGGGCTGAATTCAGCGAGGCTTTCCATGAACATCACATTCCGGAGGGTCTCATGGACCGTAAACGTGAAGAATTTTGCAGTTTCACCGAAGGCCGACTTTCTGTGGATGCTTACAGCAGGGAGTTTGGTAATCTCGCACGATATGCAAACGAGGAAGTGTCTACCGATGCCAAGAAGCAAGCAAGGTTCCGTAAGGGCCTTAGTCCTGAGCTTCGCCGTGACCTCCGTCTGCATGAGTGCACAACTTTTCAGAAACTTGTCAATAAAGCCATCAGTGCCGAAACTGGTCAGACTGACTATGACGCAACACGCAAGCATGGCCGTGACATGGGTTCCTCATCCGGTGCTGGTCCTCAGAAGCGCCGCGTGTGGGTACCCAACACCGCCCTGCCACCCAGGTTTACACCGAGGCCATCCTTCCAGGCGCCTCGCCCCATTCAACAGTCTGCTCCAGCCAAGCCCTATGGGGGTCCAACTAACAATGTTCCTCCACGTACCAGTTCCGTGACTTGTTTCAAGTGTGGGGAATCTGGTCACTATATGCGTGAGTGTCCCCAGACCAACCCCAATCAATCTGCTAAAGCTGTTGGCCGTGGCAAGCCGACAGGAAAAATATTCCACGCCAAGCCGGTCACCGCTTCACGTGGCCATGTCAACTGTATCTCTGCCGAAGAAGCTCAAGAGGATCCCAACGTCGTTCTCGGTACGCTTCTTGTTAACTGCCACCCGGCATCTGTTCTTTTCGATACAGGAGCCTCTCATTCTTTTATATCCGAAAGTTATGCTCGTTTGCATAACGTTGCATTCTGTGACATGCCATCCACTATGGAAATTTCTACCCCTGGTTCTAGATGGCAGACCTCTAGGGTAAGTTATGGAAATAAAATCCAAGTCGACAGACTTGTTTTCCTCGCGTCTTTGATAGCCCTCAAATCTTCAGATATTAATATCATTCTGGGTATGGACTGGATGTCGGCTCATCATGCCCAAATCGATTGCTTCTCTAGGACTGTTCAACTCACCCATCCTTCGGGAAAGATAGTCAATGTCTTGACCCGAATAGCCAAGCGACAATTATATTCTCTTAACGCCAGCCCTTTGCCAGACCTTGAGGACGTTCCGGTAGTCCGTGACTTCCCGGATGTCTTTCCAGAGGAATTGCCAGGTGTTCCACCTGACAGGGATGTTGAGTTTGTAATAGACCTCATTCCAGGAACCGTTCCGATTGCTAGAAGACCTTATAAGATGGCACCCCTAGAACTAGCCGAGCTTAAGAAACAACTCGATGAGTCCTTGAAAAAGGGTTTCATCCGACCTAGCTCATCTCCGTGGGCTTGCCCCGTCCTATTCGTCAAGAAGAAGGATGGTACGGACCGGATGGTTGTAGATTACCGACCTGTTAATTTGGTCACGATCAAGAACAAATATCCACTTCCCAGGATCAACGACCTGTACGATCAGCTCGCTGGATCCTCAATCTTCTCCAAAATGGATTTGAGGTTGGGCTACCATCAAATCAAAATCAGAAACGGGGACATTCCTAAAATGGCCTTTGTTACTCGTTATGGCCAATACGAGTACACCGTCATGTCCTTCGGTTTAACCAACGCTCCAGCCACCTTTTCTCGGTTAATGAACTCAATCTTCATGGAGTATTTGGATAAATTCGTCGTGGTTTACCTCGATGATATACTCATCTACTCCAAGAACGAGGAAGAACATGCCGAACATCTAAGGCTAGTGTTGCAGAAACTTCGAGAGCATCGCCTTTATGCCAAATTTTCTAAATGTGAATTCTGGTTGTTAGAAGTGACCTATCTGGGTCATGTAATATCTGGTAAAGGTATTGCTGTTAACCCTGAGCGAGTTCAAGCCGTCCTTAATTGGACTCCACCTGAATCGGTCAAGCAAGTTCGGAGCTTTCTGGGCTTAGCGAGCTATTGTCGTCGCTTTGTCGAGAACTTCTCCAAGGTTGCTAAACCTCTAACCGAACTCCTCAAGAAAGATAAGAAGTTCGAGTGGACTCCACAATGTGAGCACAGCTTTCAGGAACTGAAAAGACGCCTGACTTCTGCTCCCGTACTGGTACCGCCAGACTTCTCTAAGGACTTTGTTATCTACTGCGACGCCTCGCGACAAGGACTAGGTTGCATTCTCATGCAAGATCGACACGTAATTGCCTACGCTTCACGGCAATTGCACCCACATGAGGAGAATTATCCTACTCATGATCTAGAGCATGCAGCCGTAGTCTATGCACTTAAGACCTGGCGACATTACCTCCTCGGTAATCGTTGCGAAATATTCACTGATCACCAAAGTCTGAAGTACATCTTCACCCAACCGGATTTGAATCTCAGGCAAAGACGTTGGGTTGAATTGATCACAGACTTCGATTTAGGAATAACCTACACCCCAGGGAAAGCCAACGTCATGGCTGATGCGCTAAGTCGTAAATCTTATTGTAACAATCTGATGTTACAACAAAGTCAACCGCTTCTCCACGAGGAATTTCGGAAGCTTAACCTTCACATTGTTCCTCAAGGATTTCTTTCCACCTTGGTGGCGAAACCTACTCTTACGGATCAAATCATCGCTGCCCAAAAGCGAGATAAGGGAATATCTAAAATCAAGGAGAACATTGCTAGCGGAGGTGCTAGTTGTTTCTCCACAAATGATCATGGTGTTGTGTACTTTGAGAACCGACTAGTGGTTCCCAAGAACCAGCATCTACGGCAGTTGATCCTTAAGGAGGCTCATGAATCTCCTCTCACTATTCATCCCGGTAGTACTAAGATGTATCAGGACCTACGCCAGAGGTTCTGGTGGACTAGGATGAAGAGAGAAATTGCTCAGTATATTGCTAATTGCGACGTTTGTCGTCGTGTAAAAGCAGAGCATCAACGGCCTGCTGGCACCCTTCAACCCTTAGCTATTCCTGAATGGAAATGGGATAAAATCGGTATGGATTTCATTACCGGTTTTCCCAGGACCAAGAGAGGGCATAATACTATCTTTGTCGTTGTCGATCGTCTTTCCAAAGTAGCCCATTTCTTACCTGTTCGTGAGAGTATAACCGCTAGTCAATTGGCAGACTTATACATCTCCCGAATAGTGTCCCTCCATGGTGTTCCTTTGGAAATTAACTCGGATCGAGGAAGTCTTTTCACCTCTCGATTTTGGGAAAGTTTCCAGAATGCTATGGGAACCCGTCTCTCCTTTAGCACCGCCTTCCACCCTCAGTCGAGCGGTCAAGTGGAACGCGTCAACCAGATTCTAGAAGACATGCTTCGAGCCTCTGTTATCTCATTCGGAATGGATTGGGAGAAGTGCCTTCCATTTGCCGAATTCGCTTATAACAACAGCTATCAATCTAGCTTGGGTAAAGCCCCTTTTGAAGTTCTCTATGGACGACGGTGTCGAACACCCCTTAACTGGTCAGAGACCGGGGAAAGACAATTCTTTGGC
>NC_041391.1:289527997-289548262 GCF_002162155.2 Triticum dicoccoides
CCCCTCCTCTCCCTCGCTCTCTCTCTCACACGGCCGAACACCACCGTCGCCGCCGTTCGCCATAGCAGCCATCTCCGGCCACCCCTCGCTCCCCCGACTAGCTCAGGAGCTCCGCCACAACCTCCTCTTCCTCCCCACCGCTCCACGGGCCTCCGGAAGCCCTGCATCGCCGCCACGTCGCCGTTCCCCTCTTCGGGCTCCGATCATCGTCGTCGTCGAATTCGTCGTCTCCAGCGCGTCCCCGAGCCCGCTAACCACCTCTGCAGCTCCGCGGTGAGCCCCCGGATCGTTTCCCCCTTCTCCCCTGGTCTCTCCCGACCTCTAGGCCCAGCCCCACTTTGGCCGAGAGCTCCACGCTGCCGGCGATGTCGCCGTCGTGGCCACGGTCACCGTAGCACCCAACCGAGCACACTATCGTGCTCCACACCTCACTAGGATCACGCAGCACACACTAACGCCTCCCCAAACCCCCTGCAACATCGATCCCGACCGCACCCGAACTCCGGCGGCCGCAGCCGAGCTCGCCGCCGTCGACTCCGGCCACCCCAGGCCCAGCCACGGCCACCGTTCGACGCGCGGGAGCAAGAGCTTTCCAACGAGCCCAAGCACGGCCTCGCCCGTGCCTTGTAGCGCGATCCCGTGACGCGCCGCCGTCTCGGACCTCGCCGGCGTCACGTCGCCGGTGGGTTTGACCCACCTTGACCACGGCAGGACCCCCCCTGAGTCCCTGAAAGGTGGGCCCAGCCCTGTAGCTAATTAGGATTAGCGCTAACCACTGTTAGTTAACCCCTGACACTGACCAGTGGGCCCCAGCGCCACTAATTAGTAATTAGAATTAATTTAACCCTGTTTAACCCCCCTGTCACTGACGTGTGGGCCCCACACGTCAGGTTTGACCTCAGCCAGCCGCAGTTGACCACTGACGTCATGATGACGTCATGCTGGCGCAATAACTATAATTTCTGGATTTAATTTAAATCAGGAAATTCCAAAATATTATTTAAACTTCAAAAATTCATAACTTTTATTCTGTAACTCCAAATTGGACAAATTATATATGAAAAATGATCAGAAAAATCCAATCTATCCAGCTGTACTATTTTCATGCATGATCAAACAAGTTAAGTTGATGTTTCAAGCAGAACAAGGAAAAGCACTTTAAAAGGCCATATTTGAATTTGAAATTTGAATCCTTGATTCAAATTTGTTCAAACCCTTCTGGTTTTAGTTGCATTAGCCCAACACACTCATATTGCCATGTTTCATGCATGCATCATATTGTTGCACATTGTTTGGTGATGGTTGTGTATCGGTGTCCTTTGCGACAGGTTCTGCCTCCGAGGAGTACCGTGATTACCCTAGCGAAGAACCGTATCAGTGCATCGAACCATCAGGCAAGCAACCAACCATTTGATCATATCGATACAATCCTATGTTCTCGCTCCTGCTCTCTTTTACTGCATTAAGACAACGCGTTTCAAACTGCTGTGTGCTACGGTAGTTGAACCCACTTCCTCTGCATGACCTGTCATTGCCACAGTAACTAGATGAAACCCACTAGCATGTGTAGGAGTTGATTGAGCCATATGTATGTGTTGTTCCTACCTTGCTATGCCTGCTATGCTTAGAGTCGTGTCAGGTCTGGTTCATCTGGGTGATGGGCTAGAGTGAAATGTTTATGTCGGTAATGAGAGTGGTGTGGTGAACACGATTTGGTAAAGGTATCGATGAGAGGCCATGTAGGAGTACATGGTGGGTTATTTCATTGAAGCCGACCTTAAGCACTGAGATCTATATGCGTGATTTAAGATACAGCTACTACCATGCATTGGGCCCTGAAATATGACCCCGCTCGACTTCTTATTCACCCTAGCTCTCTGTCCAGGAGTTGCAAGTAGTTTCTGGTGTTTGTAGCCTACTGGAGGCCGTGGACAGCGCTGACCGTAGGGGTGGGCTGTGATGCGGTAGGTACGTGGCCGGGTGTACCGAATACCCATTAGGTATCTCGGGAACCCTGTTCACATCGTTCGGGGCCGTATGGGAAACCCCGGCCGGACTCCCTGCGGATGGAACCTGAATAGGCGATAAACCTGGACTAGAGGCTTAAGTGTTTAGGTAGGTCGTGGTCTACACCCACGTCGGCTTTCGCTTGAAGTCTGCCGAGCACATGTCGTGTGCAGACGCTAAGTGGTGGAAACATGTATGAAGAAGTACACCCCTGCAGGGTTATCATAATCTATTCGAATAGCCGTGTCCGCGGTAAAGGACTACTTGGTTGCCTATACAGTTCATAGACAAGTAAATGGAAACTGTTAAAGCCTCAAGATAAGTGTGAGTGCCGAGGATGGCTCTTCCGTAGGAAGACGGAGGTGGATCCTCGGTAGTGTATTGAAGTGGTGAGTAGTGGACTCGTGTGCGAAAAACCATTTCAAGTTGAAGTATCGTAGGATAGTCTAGCCAAGAGTCAAAGCTGGCTTGCTGCAATAACTCCACCAACCCTTCTTGATAATATGCATGTATGTAGGATCTGATGTAAGTCTTGCTGAGTACCTTTGTACTCATGTTGCTATAATTTACATTTTACAGAAGACGCTGCAACCCCTTCTGATGGGTTCTATGTAGACGTTGACATCAACGAGTAGGCTAAAGACCCAGGTGGTGACCCTGAGCTTGTGAAGGACCACGTAGTATAGCTAGGCTTTCCAAGCCTCTTTTATTTTATTAGTTGTCTGTACTCAGACAAGTTACTTCCGCTGCTGGTTTGTATGACTGTATGACTTGTATGCTGGGTCGTGAGACCCGTACCTTTGTGTATGTTATGTATGGCTCCCTGAGCCTTAAATAAAGTACTTGTGTCGTAGAGTCATGTTGTGATGCTTCGTTGTATTTGCACATATCGAGCATATTGTGTGTATGATTGAAATGCTTGGTATGTGTGGGATCTGACTATCTAGTTGTTTATCTTTAGTAGCCTCTCTTACCGGGAAATGTCTCCTAGTGTTACCGCTGAGCCATGGTAGCTTGCTACTGCTCTGGAACACTTAGGCTGGCCGGCATGTGTCCTTCTTCGTTCCTGTGTCTGTCCCTTCGGGGAAATGTCACGCTTTGAGTACCGGAGTCCTGTTAGCCCGCTACAGCCCGGTTTACTGGAGTCCTGCTAGCCCAGTGCTACAGCCCGGACCCACTTGCTGATGACCGACACGTTCGAAGCTGGGTCATGGATGCCTGTCCCTGTAAGTCTGTGCCACTTTGGGTTTACGACTAGTCATGTCAGCCCGGGCTCTTTATCATATGGATGCTAGCGACACTTTCATATACGCGAGCCAAAAAGCGCAAACGGTCCCGGGAAAAGGTAAGACGACACCCGTGGGGATACCGTGCGTGAGGCCGCAAAGTGATATGAGGTGTTACCAGCTAGATCGATGTGACATCGAGTCGGGGTCCTGACAGCGTTGGTAGCTTTAGTTGCATTAGCCCAACACACTCATATTGCCATGTTTCATGCATGCATCATATTGTTGCACATTGTTTGGTGATGCCTGTGTATCGTTATCCTTTACGACAGGATCTGTCCCCGAGGAGTACCGTGACTACCCTAACGAAGAACCGTATCCGTGCATCGAACCATCAGGCAAGCAACCAACCATTTGATCATATCGATACAATCCCATGTTCTCGCTCCTGCTCTCTTTTACTGCATTAAGACAACGCGATTCAAACTGCTGTGTGCTACGGTAGTTGAACCCATTTCCTCTGCATGACCTGTCATTGCCACAGTAACTAGATGAAACTCACTAGCATGTGTAGGAGTTGATTGAGCCATATGTATGTGTTGTTCCTACCTTGCTATGCCTGCTATGCTTAGAGTCGTGTTAGGTCTGGTTCATCTGGGTGATGGGCTAGAGTGAAATGATTATGTCGGTAATGAGAGTGGTGTGGTGAACACGATTTGGTAAAGGTATCGATGAGAGGCCATGTAGGAGTACATGGTGGGTTGTTTCATTGAAGCCGACCTTAAGCACTGAGATCTGTATGCGTGATTTAAGATACAGCTACTACCATGCATTGGGCCCTGAAATATGACCCCGCTCGACTTCTTATTCACCCTAGCTCTCTGTCCAGGAGTTGCAAGTAGTTTCTGGTGTTTGTAGCCTACTGGAGGCCGTGGACAGCGCTGACCGTAGGGGTGGGCTGTGATGCGGTAGGTACGTGGCCGGGTGTACCGAATACCCATTAGGTATCTCGGGAACCCTGTTCACATCGTTCGGGGCCGTATGGGAAACCCCGGCCGGACTCCCTGCGGATGGAACCTGAATAGGCGATAAACCTGGACTAGAGGCTTAAGTGTTTAGGTAGGTCGTGGTCTACACCCACGTCGGCTTTCGCTTGAAGTCTGCCGAGCACATGTCGTGTGCAGACGCTAAGTGGTGGAAACATGTATGAAGAAGTACACCCCTGCAGGGTTATCATAATCTATTCGAATAGCCGTGTCCGCGGTAAAGGACTACTTGGTTGCCTATACAGTTCATAGACAAGTAAATGGAAACTGTTAAAGCCTCAAGATAAGTGTGAGTGCCGAGGATGGCTCTTCCGTAGGAAGACGGAGGTGGATCCTCGGTAGTGTATTGAAGTGGTGAGTAGTGGACTCGTGTGCGAAAAACCATTTCAAGTTGAAGTATCGTAGGATAGTCTAGCCAAGAGTCAAAGCTGGCTTGCTGCAATAACTCCACCAACCCTTCTTGATAATATGCATGTATGTAGGATCTGATGTAAGTCTTGCTGAGTACCTTTGTACTCATGTTGCTATAATTTACATTTTACAGAAGACGCTGCAACCCCTTCTGATGGGTTCTATGTAGACGTTGACATCAACGAGTAGGCTAAAGACCCAGGTGGTGACCCTGAGCTTGTGAAGGACCACGTAGTATAGCTAGGCTTTCCAAGCCTCTTTTATTTTATTAGTTGTCTGTACTCAGACAAGTTACTTCCGCTGCTGGTTTGTATGACTGTATGACTTGTATGCTGGGTCGTGAGACCCGTACCTTTGTGTATGTTATGTATGGCTCCCTAAGCCTTAAATAAAGTACTTGTGTCGTAGAGTCATGTTGTGATGCTTCGTTGTATTTGCACATATCGAGCATATTGTGTGTATGATTGAAATGCTTGGTATGTGTGGGATCTGACTATCTAGTTGTTTATCTTTAGTAGCCTCTCTTACCGGGAAATGTCTCCTAGTGTTACCGCTGAGCCATGGTAGCTTGCTACTACTCTGGAACACTTAGGCTGGCCGGCATGTGTCCTTCTTCGTTCCTGTGTCTGTCCCTTCGGGGAAATGTCACGCTTTGAGTACCGGAGTCCTGTTAGCCCGCTACAGCCCGGTTTACCGGAGTCCTGCTAGCCCAGTGCTACAGCCCGGACCCACTTGCTGATGACCGACACGTTCGAAGCTGGGTCATGGATGCCTGTCCCTGTAAGTCTGTGCCACTTTGGGTTTACGACTAGTCATGTCAGCCCGGGCTCTTTATCATATGGATGCTAGCGACACTATCATATACGTGAGCCAAAATGCGCAAACGGTCCCGGGCAAAGGCAAGGCGACACCCGTGGGGATACCGTGCGTGAGGCCGCAAAGTGATATGAGGTGTTACCGGCTAGATCGATGTGACATCGAGTCGGGGTCCTGACACTCCGACCACACGTCGGTTCACGAGCGAGTCTGTATTGGTACTGTAATAACAGGAGTTAGTGGTCACTTTACTTAAATTTAATTAGCTTTAATAGAAATTTATACTTAAAACAAGCAATGCATTGGCTCGTTCTATTAGTGCCACGGGATCAACATGCACAACAATTAGAATTATTATTCTCAGGACGCACACGATCAGCACATTTGTCGCACTTTCACAAAGATAATACTACCAAGTTTGAACTGTTTGTTATGGTTGCTGTCCTCTGCATCATCATGCCGTGTTTCCCAGCTTGCAAGATTCATAACCAACAAATAAGATCCAAATAATAAGTACAACAAAGATGCCTACACATCTTATTGATTCCCAGCTTGCAAGATTTAGAACGAAGAAATAAGATCCAAATAATAAGTACAACAAAGATGCCTACACATCTCATTGATTCCCAGCTTGCAAGATTCAGAACCAACAAATAAGATTCAAATAATAAGTACAACAAAGATGTCTACACATCTCATTGATTCCCAGCTTGCAAGATTCAGAACTAACCCATTAGAGCCTTTTGATAAAGTGAATATCGGGATTAAATCCATCTTGGCTAGCCATGTCATACAATCAAAGAACTTGGTGAATGCTCTTGACCGTCACAACATCTGTAGTTGAGTATTCCCGTTTGCACAGCATGTTTGCACAGCACAAACAAGGAGACAGGAGAGCATGATTTCACTTTAATAGCGGCCTCCTTGAACTCAACCTCCAGCTCCACTAGGATGAGGTCTGCCTGGAGTTCCATGATTCAATTGATGCGCCTTTTTCTGCGGTTCACCTGAAATGAAGCAAAGATTACATCATTCAGCTAGCAAGAAGTACTTGCTCTTGTGAGCTGGCAGATTCTTATTTAGTAGTTGCACTAAAATTGAGGAACATTACGGTTGGTTGTCCGGCTCATGTAAGGTGCAACTATAATTTTCTTATCCTTTTATGCATTTCCAATAAAATAAAGTGCCATTGTGGTGACAGTGACGGCTCCATCTTGCAAAGGCTAATAAAATGTTGCACGAGATTACCAGTAGAACTTGACGGAGATTTTGGAAACCCCAATCACCATTTTGTGCAGTTCCACCAAAATTGAGAGATGTTGCCCACGTGACATTTTAGTTGAACTGCACAAGACACTCATTCCAAAAAAAAAACAGTTTTGTGCAGTTCACCAAAAGGTCACAATAGCAACAAGGTGAAATGGATATCCATATCTGCATAAAATGATAGAAAGTAAGCAGTTGCTGGTCAATAAGAATATACGAAACATATACAAAATGAAAATAAGCATCCTAATTATGTTCATGGCAATCACGCAAGGACAGTAGAAATTTTAAAACGTCAGCAATGCTTCATGTTACCAGAAGCATTACGATCAACAATGAGATTCCTCAGATATGGGATTACTTTAATGGTGGCATTACTTGTTTACCAGACATAGTAAATCAACAACAGCTAAAGAGTTGGTTTAAGGGCATGGGACCATGGGGACACCAGGACACTCAGCAGCATAAAGGAGCAACTTACTTATCATACTGGGGAAAACAGCAGGAGTGTCATTTGTAACACAGTTTAATTGCATCTTATCACTGGAGGCATTAGATTAACAATAACACTGGTTAGACATGTCCCTAAGGTAACAGTGTGATCGCTTCATTTTACATGCGCCCTTACATTAACAACAGCAAAAGGTTGGTATAAGGACATGCGACAGTGGATGCATCAGCACAATGTACCTACAAGGAGGCATAAATTGGTGATGCCGAGCTTGTTCACGCTATGTGAGGGCAGCAAACATAATCCTGGAGACCTTTTACTATGTGAGGGCAGCAAATCTAATCATGGAGACCTTTTACTATGTGAGGGCAGCAAATCTAATCCTGAGACCTTTTACTATGTGAGGGCAGCAAATCTAATCCTGAGACCTTTTACTATGTGAGGGCAGCAAAACTAATCCTGGGACCTTTTACTATGTGAGGGCAGCAAATATAATACTGGAGACCTTTTACTATGTGATGGCAGCAAATCTTATCCTGGACATACTCTGTTGACTTGTCCACCAGCTGCCACTTTCTATCCTTTTTTCAACCAATAATAGATCTGTTCCTTATCCAGTTTGTACTGCGTTTTCCCATTATTTCCCTTTTCAACCAAGAGACCGGTTGGGTATCCGGTCTCTACTACTTTCACCATATTATTTCCTCTTTGAATCAAGTCCTAGATTCATGCTACAACTTCCCCCCTTTCTTCGTTGTTTGAACAAATCCCTAGATTCGAATGCATGAAGTAGCTTTACCTCTAATAATACTAAAAATTTAGGTGGCTTTGGAAGAGCAGATGGGAGTAGAAAAAGATGCACATGCAGACACATGGGGAGCTGGGGCAGTAGAACAAGGCCGCTTTCGAAGAACTTATACCTGAGGGTCGCCGGGATGTCGGCAGTGGCAGGTCAGATCTATGGACAATACGGCAGGGAGGAAGAAGGGTTGGAGGACCTCCCGAGCTAGCGCTGTGTCGGAGAGAATGGCACGGGCAGAGGATCGGGCCCCTCCAGCAGCTGTGGGTTTCCTCCCACGGCGGCGATGACCGCGTGAACGATGCACCTTTTAGTCCTCTACATACACCGGCCGAAGGGATCCGGCCGGATCTGTGACCAGCGGTGAGTAGAGAGAAAAAGTCGCTACCGCTATCTTGTTTATATCTGGAGAGGATGAGAGAATGAAGGGAGCAACCCTAGTAAAGCATGCACTTAGGCCCCTGCGTCCATATATAGTGGAGTGATTATCTTTTTTCTCTCCACAACAAGCGTTTCAATTTGTGTTCGTGGCATTAAAGAAAAGAAACTCTCTATTTAAGGTGACTACTCTACGACTCCTACTTACCACTACGGTACTACCTCCGTCTTAGTTTATAGGTCCCTTTTATAGTTTGTGCCAAATTTTGACTAAAGATTTAACTAACAAAATGTTAATGCATGTCAAGAAAAATTATCTCATTGGGTTCGTATTTGAACATAGTTTTGAAAAATATAATGTTCAGTGACATGCGTGAACATTTTCTTAGTTTAATCTATGTTCAAAATTTGGCACAAAATACAATGGGGACCAATAAACCCGGACAGAGGTAGTATTGTTCACTTGTGCTCCCCGCCCCTCCATTCATTGAACAACCCCACGGGTGAATAAACATACAGTAAGTACTATATTTATATAGAACGAACAAGCTCAAACTATTTTTGTGTAGTTAAAAGTTGAGGGCGGGGCTTTTCCCAGGCAGTACACGTGGCAGTTTTCGGGTAGGCGGTTTGACAGAGTGGCGAGGAGGGTGAGCGAGTGGGGCTGTGCGATTTGACGATGCGTTACTGCTGGAAAGACTTGTGATATGACCACTCACTGTAGTCATGAATTACTGGCGCTCCGACCGGTGTGATGCCTCCCTTCCGTTCCGCGCTCTAATCTGGTGCATGACACGTCAACCCGGATGCTAGCTCTCCCACATGTCGGAGTAGTAAGAAGGAGCAAAGAATGATGCGGTATATACTAGTACTATACTACTCCCTCCGTTCCTAGATACTCCCTCCGTCCTAAAATAAGTGTCTTGAGCTTAGTACAAATTTGTACTAGAGCTAGTACAAAGTTGAGACACTTATTTTGGGACGGAGGGACTATAAGTCTTTGGAGAGATTTCACTATGGACCACATACGGAGAAAAATGAGTGAATCTACACATAAAACGCATATATATACATCCGTATGTGGTCCACAGTGAAATATCTACAAAGACTTATATTTAGGAACGGAGAGAGTACTACTCAGGTCGGAGGACTGCAAACCACGGCAGCCCAGTGAACCAGCCATGCAAACCACGGTAGCCCAGTGAACCAGCAGTAGAAAACAATGTGGTGATATGGCCATAAAAAACAATGTGCTACGGTCCACACTGTAGCATGTACAGTAACACTCCTCTTTGTTTGGATCCCTGAGTTAGAGCTAGTTTGGGTTGAAATAGCCTCAAATTATCGAAACAAGAGGGGTTACTTTGAGCTAGTTTGCTCTAACCCAGCTAAAAAAACTAGCCCAGTGGAGATTTTCTAATTGGGTTAGTTATCCTCGGGCCCACTAAAAGAGAACTAAAAAAATCTCACCTGCCCGCACCAGATTGCTACCCTAAAAAAATCTCACCTGCCCGCACCAGATCGCCCCGCTCTCGCACGACTCCTCTCTGTTCCCCATAGGGCCGCCTGCCCAAGCGCCGCTCGCCCTCTCTCTCCTCCGGCCGCCCTCTCCTTTCGGCCTCCGCCGCCCTACTCCGGCCGCCCTCTCCCTCCGACCTTCGAAGGTCGCCCCGCTCCCCTTTCACCAGTCGTTATACCTGGGAGGTCGTGATACGGGTGAGTTTGTTCGTTCCTTCTCTGTCTCACGGCTATATCATTGATCTTGCTTTCTCTAGCACTAATTCTGATTTGGAAAAGTAGATCCTGACCAAACTTGCTATAGATTTTGGGTGCACGCATGGAATTGTTTGATGCTGCTTGAGGAGGTAATAAATCTTTCTAGAGGCCCAAAGATTCAGGTCGCCTTTCTAGGTATTTCAGTTCCAGGCTTGCATTATTTGTAGAGGCCCAAAGATTCAGTTCACCTTTCTAGGTATTTCAATTTCAGGCTTGCATTGTTTCTAGAGGCCCAAAGAGTTAGTTCACCTTTCTAGGTATTTGAGTTTCAGGCTTGCATTATTTGTAGAGGCCCAAAGATTCAGTTCACCTTTCTAGGTATTTCAGTTTCAGGCTTGCATTATTTCTAGAGGCCCAAAGATTCAGTTCACCTTTCTAGGTATTTCAGTTTCAGGCTTGCATTATTTCTAGAGGCCCAAAGATTCAGTTCACCTTTCTATGTATTTTAGTTACAGGCTTGCACTATTTCTAGAGGCCCAAAAGATTAAGTTCCCAGTCGGCGGCAAGCGGCCCTGCTACCCATGCCGGTGTCGACCTCAACTGCAAGGGCCGGCGTCGGAGGGGTTCTCGGGGCTTGGGCTCTACAGAGCCTTCCTCCAGAGCGACGATGGCGAGCTCCTCCCTCGGTGCGTGAGGGGCTCCGGGCTCCCTCCCTATCGTGAACGACTTCCGTGATGAGTTAGCTCATTCTTTGTTTCATGAAGTGTTTTTTTATTTTGTGAAGCTTGATTGACGACTTGTATGTTTAAGTAGGATATCTCATTTGTATGGACAAAGTAAATATTATCATGTTTTGCATGCTTGATTTGTATATATGGTTCATTTATGTCAATTGTGAGTGGGAGGAGGCCACAGAAGAGCCGGCCACACCAAGAGGGTGCTTGGATCCAAGGGACTTATTTTAGTCTGACTAAAAATAGGATCCAAAGTAGTCAAATGATTGAGATAGAACATTTATTGTGAATCTAACCCTGCCATCCATACACCTCTTTGGTTTAGAGTTAGTTCAGGGTTAGAATCTAACTCTAACCTCTAACTGAGTTAGAGTTCTCCTCGTCTCAGTTCATCGCCATCATACTTTCCCCATTCCTGTGTTTTCAGCATCCTACGAATCAAAGAGGCCCTTTTTTTCGGGAAAAATCAAAGAGGCCCTTAGACTGGTTTAGGTCCGGTCATTTTTTATAAACGTGTTATGTCCGAAATTTAATGAACGTGCTCCGGTTTCCACGAAAATAATCCGGTTTCATGTAGTAATTCATTGATTTATTTATTCTTCTGCGGGGGGTTTGCATGTAATTCGTGAGGTCTGAAATGTAAAGTACCCCGACATATGCTCCGAGTCGTGCATGCACTACGACCCAGATGCTCTATGTCCCACATGTCGGTGAATGGGAGCACGTGGAAATAGCCTAGGAGTACATATAGGAGGATAAATGCGTGAAAAATATGTACTGTGAAGCATAGCCGCAGTTCGAAAAGGAGACCTAAAGTGATGACATCTATAGGTCGCACGCACCCAACTAGTGGTACTAGACATACGACTAATTTTTCCCTCAAAAAAAGAGGCACGAGTGCTCAGTACTCCTATTCTATAAACACGAGTCCCATCTGACAACAGCGTCCGTGCTACAGCTAGCTCTCCTCCCTCGTTTCTCTCTTCTAATTCTAAACTCGGCTGACGCCCGGTGGGTGGGGTGGGTTTGCTCAACTGCGGCCCCACCTCACAGTGAGAACATTACGACTGGAATAAAAAATGCCATATACTCCCTCCGTTCATAAATATAAGCCTTTTTAGATACTAGTTCAAATGGAATACAACATACAGATGTATGAAGACATAGTTTAGAGTGTAGATTAACTCATTTTGCTCCGTATGTAGTAGTCACTTGCTGGAATCTTTAGAAAGACTTATATTTGGGAATGGAGGGAGTACTATACTAATAAAACATTAAGGCCACGAGGCGATGCAGTGCTGGTTACAGGAGGCAAGAAGAAGAGATGCATCCATCGACGACGTCCACCTCCTCGACTCAGGGCGCCGACCCATCGACTGGCGCCTATGTAGCAGCGGCTTTCGTGGCCAGGTCTACGTGCTTCTGAACAATGGCGTCCAACGATTCCAGCCGCTGGAAGAAGGCCAACGTCTTTCTGTCCTCGCTTGCCTTGTATTGGCCTATGTAGACAATTTCCTCGTAGACGTGGATGTGCAGGTCGACGGTTTATTGCATGGCGATGCGCTGCGCGGCGAGCACGGCCTCGAGGTGCACATTCTTCATCGCGACCTCCGGCACCTGCAGGGCCACCAGGGCTTGAAAGAGTTCGTCACCATGTAGGCCGGTGAGGGTGGCAGGCAATGAGGAGCCTGGGCGCGCGGGCTGGAGCAGTACGGCAAGGTCGTCCGCGCACTTCTTGACGGCGGTGAACTTGCAGATGGAGTTGACCATCATGTCGTCCATGCAAGAGGCGAAGCCGGCGTCGGCGAGGGCTACGATGCCTGCGGTTGCCAGCACCGTTTGGAAACGCTGCACGGTGCGGGGCCGCAGGCCGACGCCTTGGATGATTTGGCACAGCCGACTACCGCTCGCGTCCATCGCCTCCATAGGTGCTTGTGGCTTCTGGTCACTTGGTCTTGGATTGGAGTGAGCAGTGTTGCGCAGAGACTTGAGAGTAGATGGATTGTGTGGTGGGGTGCCTTTATTATATGAGAGTCCAAACTCTGTTGCATTCACATCGTGCTGGCTCTAGTCTCTTCTCCAATTAATTCCCTCTGCATGTAATTGAGGATGCATCATTGACCGTTCAACGTCTCGGGAACTGCTACCCTCTTCCTCCTTGGCATTCAAGCACCTATGGACCCGTCGACGACGAGGTGCCTATGGTGACTTTGTAAATTTCAAGATGATAGTGCCATGCGTGTGTGCGTTCATAGGGGTGAGTGTGTGCGCGTGTATATGGCCGCTTGTGTCTGTACTATGTCAAAAAAAACAACATAAATGCGTGTCAAAAAGATACTTGTTAGTATACTCAATATTGTGCACCTCAGAGAGGAAAACGATAGAACTAGTACGTATTTATTTACGGTGCAGATTCACTCATTTTGCTCCATATGTACTCCGTCTCGGTGTAGTCTAGTCACTTGTTGAAATCTCTAAAAGGGAAAATACTCCTTTCTGGTTTACAGGGCTATACTGGCAAGTAGTTGTACGTACTAGTGCAATAGTGGGCTCACATAGCAATTTTGTCTCATGCAAGAGCCTCGCTATATGCATGCTCCAATGTTCGCAACTGCAACATTCGGTTTGTGCTTGGCTCTTCGCCTCTTCGAGAAGACGAACAATGATGTTACTACTACTGCTTCTACAGTGTCGAATCCACTGCTGCATGTCCGTCCACCACGAGCGGGATGGATAGCTTGTTGTAGAAGTACTATTACTAAGCAAAAGCATGTCCTCATTTGTGAGCAACCGCACGCATGGGCGAGGGAGAAGGCGTGTAGTAAAATCAAGCTTCTCCTCATTCTACAAGTTGACGCGACACATCATAGCACTGGCCCCACATGCTTGCCTCTAAACTTGGCTGAAGGACCCGTAGTGTACAATATATTTGCTACAATCTCTAACATTTACCCACCACAAATTAAAATATATGTGGCCGTATGCATCGTTCTGATGCAGAGGCCGGGGAGTCCCCCCTTTTCGAAAAAAAATTAAAATATATATTCCTGTCTTGACCAGATGAGCGTGCAAACTACAATCACCAGGGTGACAGGTAGGGCCAGAAGACTATTTTAATTTAAAAAAACTTCGAGACGGCCACATAGCATGGAGCCAACCCCAACGATTTTAAGCTTACAGGCACGGTACACGCTATCTAGACTACTCTACACATGAAACTGCCACATGAGCGTCCGGGCTGCGCTTGGCTCTTCGCCTCTTTGGGAAGTTGAACAATGATGGTGTACTACTGCACTGGAGGAGTACTACAGTACGCTTCTGGCCATCTGACACCGATTGAACTGCTGCATGTCCACCGCGTGCGGGAGGGAGATCGTGTAGCGAAAGCTTCTCCTAATCTTGCCAGCCACCACGCTCATGGGCGAGGGAGGGACGCTCCTGTGTTTGCGTGTATGACAGGTGGGCACGACAGGTGTGTGGCCAACCTGTCATACAGCCAAAGGCAGGTGCAGTTAAGTCTGCGAGGGAGAGGATAATCAAACTTCTCGTTGATGTACGAGTTGACGCGACACATCAAAGCACTGCACTCGATATATTTCAATAATTTGCGTTTACCGATGCATTAATTACAGCGCATGCATGCATGTCGTGACTCTTCTTTTGATAGTACTTGCATGTGTTGATTTAATGCACCTTGAAGTAGTACTCCCTCCGTTCCTAAATTATAAGTCTTTGTAGGGATTCCATTATGAATTACATACGGATGTATATAGATGCATTTTAAGTGCGGATTCATTCATTTTGCTCCGTATGTAGTCCACCTAGTGAAATCTCTATAAAGACTTACACCCTCCGTTCAGAATTAGGCTGGTCATAGTGGGGAGTAACTTACACTAGTAACATGCATATGTTACTAGTCTATGTTACTACCTCTATAGTGCATAGTATCATAGATGGTCCCATTTATTGCCATGCATGACACATAGTAGCACCATATTTATTATGTTACAATATCTACCTATGTTATTATATCCATCTCTCTCTTCTTTAATTGCATGCCACATAAGTACGTTTGTGAGTCCCAAGTGCATGATACTACTTATGTTACTCCCACTATGGCCAGCCTTACTGGTCGCGAAAATGGATGTATCTAGACGTATTTTAGTTCTAGATACATCCATTTCTGAGACAAGTAATTCCGAACGGAGGGGGTACATTTAGGAACGAAGGGAGTATAAAATATGTGACGGTAAGCTTTGTAATACCCCGGCCCAAGTCGAGAGATGGTTGTGCACGAGGAGGGCGAGATCATGCAGACCGAACAGGAACATGACCCGACGATGGAGCTCTCTAAGGTCTCGATGGACCTCACCATGCTCCACTGCCCCTTGTGCCTCCTCCCCTTGACGCCTCCAGTGTATGAGGTTTGAATACACCTCGTTCATTCGGCTGATTGAGCAAGGTGCAGGTTTCTTGATTGATCTGCTGTTGGATTGATTTCTGCAGTGCAAGGGAGGGCACCTGGCCTGCGCGGACTGCTGCCTCGAGTGCCCCGGGAACCAGCGGCAGTGCCAGAAGTGCGAGAGTGGCAGTGGCTTCGACGTGCGGAACACGGCGGTGGACTCCGTCCTTTAGTCGGTGAGGGTGGAGTGCCCGCACGAAGGCTGTGGGCTCTACGTCACTTACCACAAGCTCGCCGATCACCAGAGCGTGTGTCCGCTTGTGCCCTACAAATGCCCCGTGCCCGTCTGTGGCTACGAAGGCCCACCGCCATCGCTCTACCCCCACATTAGCACCGCGCATCCCATGCCCGTGCACAGGATCCAGTACGGCAAGGTGCTCCAGCTGCAAGTGCCACTGTCGGAGCCACGACTCTTGCTGTTCGCTGAGGAGGACCGCCGCGCATTTTTCTTGGTTGGCGGCGTGCTCGACATCGGCGCGCCTATCACCGTGTCGGTCGTCTACATCAGAGCAGGGGCGTCCCCACTGCCGCACTAGTTGGCCAAGCTGTGGGTGAACGGCCCGCCGGGGGAGCCCAAAGGGACGACCGACGCCGTCAAGGTGGAAATGGAGGTGACAAGCAGCAAGGATCCTGGCGACGTCGACATGCAGGAGCTAACCTTCTTGACAGTTCCGCCCAAGCTATTGGCCGGGGCTAAGCTTGTGTCCCTCCACATTCAGATTGACAAGCTCACGTCCTAAATGTTTCGACAGTGCCTTCTGTTTATCTTAGTAATATGCTAATATAGAGATTACATTGGTCTACTTTAGCTTAAGAAATGGTGGGTTTTGGTGGCGATGCAGCAATTACTTCGACATCAGATTAGTAATTTCCAACAGTCGAACGGATATTTTGTGTCTGTTGGATATAAAGTTCCTTTGGGTAAGAAGTACTACTTGTCATCAAAATGGATAAAAGGAGATGTATGTAGACGTATTTTAGTTCTAGAATGTCCCTTTTTATCCATTTTGATGACAAGCACTCCCTCCATTCCACAATACATGCCTTCCATTTGTCAAAATATAGATGTATCTAGACATGTTTTAGTATATAGGTACATCCGTGATAGAGCCAATCGGATGGTTGAGAACACTACAATCCGTAGCTACAGATGCGTGTGTGACTCCCAGATGCAGAGGTCGGGGGTCATCATCCTCCTTTTCAAGAAAAAACAGACGCGTGTGTGAGAGGACGAGTGCATGCGTGCACCTCTTCTCTTCCTGTATAACGTACTACTAAACTCAGAGTACAAGTTTTTGTGGGTGGCACGATGGTGTGTGCGAGAAGTCCCGAGAGATAGGTTTAATGCGTCTGAAAAAAGGACTAGCCTAGAGCTCGCCACGCAGCTATTCCTGTCAAATGCCCCATTAACCGTAAGATATGTATATGACGGTGCCAGTTATTGCACGTACACAGCAATACTCTGTCCTTTCCGGTTTATGGTCAGTGGTGGAATATTTTTTGTATTTTGCATAAGCACCTAATTAATGCTCTTGTTTTTCTCAAAAAATTATGTTTATCAATGCATTAATTGCAATGCATGCATGCATAAAGTACATGCATTGGTCAATTTTCTCTTAATACTTGCATGCAATGATTTAATGCACCTTGGAATCTGAACATGTGTTGGGGAACAACCAAATTGAGCCTTATAAAATGGAAAAACTAAAATTTTGAGATAAGCCCTATAAAACCGGAAAGGAGGGAGTAGAAAAAGAAGTACTCCATCCGGGAATAGTGCAGCACTTCGAAACTAGAACCGTAAATTTTGAGTTTGCGTCTCATCACATTCCAAATTACTCCACGCTATATTGAATTGCAAACCTGTTCACAACGATCACAACCTAAACTGTTTCCCTCTTAGGAGCGTATTAGTACCACGCTAGTATATTGAATTCGAAACCTGTTCACACCGATCACAACCTAAACGGTTTCCCACTTAGGAGCGTATTATTACTCGGTTATAAATACTAGTATGCCAAGATGACTGCACATTCCTCCTCAACTCCTCATCCACAAAAACAAACAAGTCATTCAGCATCCTTCCCTTGCGTCTGCCATGGCCAGCGTGAGTTCTGGGTCGAGAGATTGCCACCTGGGAGAGGCGAGCATGGAAGCGGAAGCACGAGAGATGTCCCGCCTCGCTGCGAGAGCAGCCGACATGTCCCGCCGCACGGAAGTAGCAGCACAGAGGTCCCGCCGCGCCGGTGAAGCAGCACGAAGGTCCCGCCGTGCCGTCGATGCAGCAGACTGGTCCGGCCGCGCCGCGGAAGCAGCAGAGATGTCCCGCTGTGCCGCGGTGGCCTGGGAAAATTTCTCGCGGGCAGGCGACGACTATTACAGGCGCATGCATGCGATCATCCATAGCCAGATGGATCATATCTCCTTCTTGGCAAGGTTGCAGGACGATGTGAAATCCTCGTTTGAACAGGCTACCAGCATCATCCGGCAACTAAGGGAGGGCAATGAGAGGATCCGGGCCGAGCGCGACCTGCTGAGGGAGAAGATCGTCCGAAGTGCAAACCAGCAGGAGGAGACCAGTGCCTTGTTGAAGAGGACTTGCATCATCGTCAAGAAACTTATGGATGAGAATAACATGCTCCGCAACGAGCGGCAAAGGCTGGTGGAGGAATCCGTGGATGTTCTCAAGCAGCATCTTGAGGACACGAAAGAGCTCATCGCCGGTCGCCGCAGAGACTAGTTCCCACGGCCTGCAGCAACGCATCAAGAAAGTAGAGATCAGCGAGCAAGATCCTTGTCTTCCTTCTTCTTTTGCCCTTGTGTATTTCGGGTGTAGCCGCATGTGGCTTTTTTAATTATCTTTCTAATTATGTAAGACAATTAATCATCATTATCTTTCTGTGTAAGATCAATGTTGCGAGGCTGGAATGAAGAAAACTCTTGCTGTGGCGACCCTGGCATTGCTGTTCTTCTAGTTGCTGCTGGGCTTCCTTCAGTTTCCTGGTTTCTTTTGATGTAATAATCGGTTTAGGATGTGGATTGTGTCGTCGGTTGTGAAATGCTGGGTTCTAGCACGGATGTTTGGCCTTTGTTGGCCTCTTGGGATGTTTCGATTTCAATCTGGTACTCCCTCCGTCTCATAATGTAACACGTTTTTTTACACTATACTAGTGTCAAGAAGCGTCTTATATTATGGGACGGAGGGAGTAGCTTTTAGTCCTTCGTGTTAAGCTGGAGTTGTGCTGAACTTCTCGTGAATTGTGGTGGTTTTCAGTAATGAAAATCGGAAGGGGCAAGCCTTCTTTGATCAAAAAAAATTGTCCTTATATATTCATCAGTCTTGCTATAAGTCGCAGTAGATGCTATATAGGTCCGTCGGATCTTACATCAAGATCCGTGCTTTCAGATTTTCTATTTTCTATCTTAAATCTCAGTCAAGTAAGACATAGCTACGCCATTAAACAGAGGCTCGGGCGCCATTAATGGAGACCTTGGGAGAGAGGTGGACGACAGATGGAGGTCAAAGGGCTCTCCTCCCGATAAGCACGCGTAGGTTCTCATCGCACGCCTCTCGTAATCAAATAGCTACCCTGCACGGCGCCTCCTAGCTAATAAAAAATGGGGACGCGTGGCGGCACGTAAATGGTACTAGTAAGTAGAACACCCACGGTTTCAATAATACTTGTGTTTCCGATTGTAACATGACAGCACTTGTTCCAAAATGACTTTGTTTATTGTTAATGTGTGCGCCTTCGCAAATTGGACTGCAAATATACCACAGCATGTTGGTGCCATGTCATGGCACCAAGCCAAGTTTCATTATTTTCATGCATGTTTTGGATTTACAGGAATTAAAAAACTAAGTTTCTCAATGTTTCCAACCCAGCCACGACGCCCACAATTTTGAATTTCATTCCCATTTCTTGCATGGAACCTAGAAATTTACCCGAGGACACACATGTGATTTTTCAACCAACTTTGGTGCACTGGAACATGTGCTTGTATTTCAAATTTGAATTATGCACACAAAGGTGACATGTTCCCTCCCAGAACCACGAGCCTTCTTGAGAGAAGCTCCGATTTGCAAGAAGCTTATACCAAAATTTGTTCCTATTCGGCCAATTTTTTTACCACGGCATGGTACTACCATGACATGACACCATGCCAAGTTTCATGATTTAAAACCAAGTTTCTCAATGTTCTTGACCGAGCCACGATGCCCAGATGTTTGAATCTTATTCTCATTTTTTGCATGGGAGTAGAAATTCACCCGAGGACACAAATGTGATTTTCAACCAACTTTGGTGCACGGGAGCACATGCTTGTAGTTCAAATTTGAATTATGCATGTTAAATGACCAAAAACTCAATTAATGTGTAAATAAGGCCAAACGAAGCCGGAATAATTCCAAAATTTAACAGGGCACTCATGTAGTTCTATGTTGCCTTTGTAAATAAACTCAAGGGGGACAACGTATATCATTTCACACTCAAAGGTGACATGTTCCCTCTCAGAACCACGTGCCTTCTTGAGGGAAGCTTCGGTTTGCAAGAAGCTTATACCAAAATTTGTTCCTATTCGGCCATTTTTTTACCACAACATGGTAGTACCATGAGATGACATCCATGCCAAGTTTCATGATTTTTAGACGTGTTTTGGATTTACAAGAATTTTAAAACCAAGTTTCTCAATGTTCTCGGCCGAGCCACGATGCCCAGATGTTTTAATTTTATTCTCATTTCTTGCATGGGACCTAGAAATTCACCCGAGGACACAAATGTGATTTTTCAACCAACTTTGGTGCACGAGAGCATGTGCTTGTAGTTCAAATTTGACTTATGCACATGAAATGACCAGAAACTCAATTAATGTATAAAAAACGACAAACGAACCTTGAATAATTCCAAAATTTAACATGGCACTAATGTAGTTCTATGTTGCCTTTGTTAAGAA
>NC_041391.1:289548475-289666425 GCF_002162155.2 Triticum dicoccoides
GTTTCACACTCAAAGGTGGCACGTTCCCTCTTAGAACCACGAGCTTCCAAATCGGCCCAAATTTTCACCACACCATGTTAGTGCCATGACATGACACCATGCCAAGTTTCATGATTTCTAGCCGGGTTTTGGATTTACATGAATTCAAAATCTAAATTTCTCGATGTTCTCGGCAGAGTCATGACGCCCAGATGTTTGAATTTCATTCTCATTTCTTCCATGGGACCTAGAAATTCAGCCAAGGACACACATGTGATTTTTCAACCCACTTTGGTGCACCGCAGCATGTGCATGCAATTCATATTTAGATTATGCACATTAAAAGTCCAGAAACTCAATTAATGTATAAAAAGGCCAAATGAACCCGAAATAATTCCAAAATTTAACAGGGCACTCATATAGTTCCATGTTGCCTCTGTAAATAAAATCAGGGGGGAGGCAGCGTATGTCGTTTCGCACATAAAGGTGACACGTTCCCTCTCGGAACCACGAGGCTTGTTGAGAGAATCTCTGGTTTTGCAAGAGGCTTATACAAAAGCTTGTCCCAATTCAGCCAAAAATTATACGTATGAAAATAGGGTTTAGATTATCCCGAACATCTCGCTACCTAGACCAATAATGTACTATGATTTGAATTCAACATAAAATGGATACAGATATTTGAATTGGAGAGCGTATTGTACATGTAGTTCATAGTGAAATATGATTACTGCTATATGCATGTCTTTTTGTTATCAAGATAATATTTAAATTATTGTATAACTTGACAACAATCGTATTCAAATAAGGAAAATTGATTCAAATTTAGTCGATATGGTAGACGACAATATATATGTTCACATGTTGGAGTAAAATGTTCATATATGATGGAAGATCAAAATGTATGACTACATCAATTATAAACCGCAAGGTCACCTAATGATATATTCGAATTCAACATAACGTGGATTCAAAAATTGAAATTCGAGATCATGGCATCTATAATCATATAAAAAGGGACATTACTCTTTCTTTGGTGGGAATTGATTTGTTTTTTGTTGTTGTTGAGGGAAGTGCGAATCGATTTGGTACTGTGCAGGGTAATCTTGTTCTCTCGATTTTTTTTACATTTTTCTTGTAGTTTTTTCAATGGCATCTATAGCAATATAGTAAAAGGGGACATGACTCTCTTGTGTCTTGTATGATTTTTTTTACAACAAGGAATCCGCACCTTGTTATCCCGAAATTTTCAAGCTCGAGTATCTTTTGTCTCACCTTCTTTGAAACTCCCGCTTCTTCAACCCGCGCCGCGCCTGGTTATCCCGAAAATTGGACGCGCGCGAGAACTCCCTCCTCATCCGAAATCACTCCCGCAGCCCAGACACACAGAATCCCCCTTCTACCCCTCAGCCAGAAATGAAGCTCCACGTCGCGGTGTCAAAATCGGTGGGGGTACGCTGGTAACTTACCCTACATTCCAGACAAGCACGTCCTAAAGCTTGGCTCCCCCCTCCTCCTTCGCCCCCCCATTTGTACACCGAGGCCGCCAAAACCCGTGAAATCCCATGCTCCTCCGTTGGCCTCCCGACCGCCGCCCAGCCGGAGACTCTTCCCCGACTACGTTGTCCACCGCAACAGCTCGTTGTCCCTCATCCACCGCACCGGATGATGATCCGTTGTCGATCTCATCGTCCCGCCGGATCAGCTGCCCCGTCCTCCACCTCCAAGGAGCTGCCGCGATGTTCGCCTCGTCTATCGCGCCACCTCAATCCCCACAACACCGTCTTGACCTGCCCCACCGAAACCGCAGCACCCTCACCAATTCCTCCGATGAAGCCGAGGCCAACTCGGCGCCACCAAGGAGGTTCTGCACTCACCGCTGCATTTATCTTTTATTCGATCTCACGGGGCTACTGGTGCTCGATACCGAGCAGACAGGGCGTCTCCATCGACGGCGCCGTCGCCGGCCACATCATCCACGACGTCTCTCCCCATGTTGTTGCTTCCTCGGCGGCGACTTCCACAACGGCACTAGCTGCAGCTGCTCCGGCTCTTGCTCGCGCTGCGGCTTTGTTCTTGCTGTCGGTCGTGCTGCTGCACTGCTCTTGCTTTCGTTCATGCTGCTGCTCTGCTCTTGCTCTCGCTTCCGGTGCTGCTGCTGTTGCACGACCTCCGGCAGCTACAGGAGTTGCTGCTTTAGCACTTGCTCGTGGTGCTACTGCACAACTTGCTCTCTGCTAGTGCGTTCCCTGCTCGAGTGTCTGCTGATTTAGATCACTGCTTCTCTGCTACTAGTGCTCGAACACCCTAAACATCTATTTTAATGCTCTGTTACTAGTTCAATCAGTTTCGACAGTAAAATTCAGTTTCGACTGTGAAGTTCATTTTCTTCAGTTAAGTTCAGAGTGAACAGTACTTACAACATCTGTCGGAGCGGCCGTGGCGTGGCTGATGCGTTTTACATCTAGCACTTTTTGGTGATGTATTTTACATCATCTATTGTAGATGATATTAGGGTTCCACTTCAGATTAAAGTTGTCTGTCTTGTCATGCTTTAGCCTCGTCGCCGTACACCTTAGCAGAGCTGCTCCAACGACGGAACCGTCCATCACAGCGAGGCAGTACCCTCGGCGCCGTTTCCAGAGACCTCGGATCTTCTTCGCCGCCTCCGACAGTCACACCAGCATCATCACCATCCTCCACGTCCAACCCAATGATGCTGAGGTCACAAGGCTATGCCAAAGAGGTTGTACACTCGTCGCAACACTTTGTTTCTCCATTACTCTGTTCTTCCAATTCATGTGAGACAAACACCCAGGTTGACTGAAATCCTATGTTTCCAAATGCTCTGTTTTGCACGTGCATTCCTATCCTATTCCTGTGTTTTTCCTGTCCTTGCGTTTATAGAATCCTCCAATTCCAAGGAGCCCTTACAGATTTACTTCATTTTCAGATTGGCATCAAAGAAAACTCTGTGTGTTATGTCCTGCTCCTGCCGTGCCGTCATCCACCCCACCTGAGGTGCACCATCGACAGAAGCGTTCACTGCAGCAGAGATCCCCCCCCTGCAGACTTTCTTTCGCCGCCTTAGATCATCTTCCTCATTGCCGGCAGCCACGCCAACTGCATTACCATCATCGACTCACCAGATGAACCTGAGGACTAGACAGTTTTGGAAGAGAGGTCGCAGTCTTTCATGTTTGCTTACGTTATACATCGGTTATTATTACCTGCTACTTTATCATTCAATCTTGAGTTTTGAATTGCCCATGGGTCTCATATCGAGCCAGCAACGAATAGTATCTGTCTACTATCTGGTTCATCTGGGGTCTTCTGTGTGGTTCATGTTGGGTGGGTAACAAACAATAGATGATCCATTGTCTATCTTTTTAAACTGAAGCTATAATCTACCTGCTATCATTATTTTTGGATCCATCCACTCGTTTTCTACCATCAGTCTTGATTTTTGCATGCACCCCTTAGGCCTTACAAAATCTAACTATTTTTTTGTTATGCATGTCAGATATTGTACACAATCGTACTGAACATGTAGAGAAAAAGAGAAGACCGTTGCGTGCGAATATAATGTCATGCAGACGCTGCTCCATGGTGGGCGAAGTGCCCCCCCCTCTCCTGCATTTCTAGATTGTATTCCAGAGGAAGATAACTGTTCAGATAGAGATTCAGAAGGAGCCAACCATGCCTGTTTACCACCTAAGGTGTTTTCTCTAACCTGGCATGCTGATGTTGGTCATATCATGCATATGGCGCCTTGCATTGCTTACATTATACATCTTATGTGTCATCATCTTAGTTTAGATTTTCTTTGTGTGAATGCCACCTGTTTGGTTTCTATATCATACTCCCACCATTCCTAAATATTTGTCTTTTTAGAGATTTCAACAAGTGACTACATATGGAACAAAATTACTGAATCTACACTCTAAAATATGTCTATATACATCCATCTGTGGTAGTCCATTTGAAATCTCTAAAAAGACAAATATTTAGGAACGGAGGGAGTATATGGGAATTATGCAATGTCATCTTCTTTAGCCAGGCATCATATACATGAATCATGCAATGCCATCCTATTTAGCCAGTCATCGTATATGTGAATTGTATCATGCCATATTTTTTTCCATAATGTATTCCATTTGTCAACAATGTTTATACATTCATCTACTCTTCCTGTGCATCAGCCATTTGAGTCGGTCATGGGAAAATCTGGAGTGAAAACAAGGTCTTCTGAGCAGTCAGTGCTACCTGTCGATGCAGATTTCGTGCTGGTTACAGATAGCTCCTCGGAGGAGGATTCGGAGGGAGATGACCAGTCGTATCCCCCCCCCCCCGAGGTGCATGCTCTAACTTGGCTGGGTTATATTGCTCATATCATGCATATGGTGTCTTGCATTGCCATGCCATCTGCTTAGATTAGACATGCTTTGTGTGAATGCCTCCTGTTTGCTTTCTATATCAGATATGTGAATTATGCAATGCCATGTTTTTCAGCCAGTTATCATATATGTGAATTATGCACCTCCATGGAGCCAGGCATCATATATGTGAGTTATCTCATGCCATCTTTTTTTTCATTACGTATTCCATTTGTCGACAATCTATGTATATTGAACTACTCTTCATGTGTGTCAGCCATTTGAGCCGGTTATGGAAAAATCTGGAGTGAAAACAAGGTCTTCAGAGCAGGCAATGGTACCTATTGAACCATATATCTCGATGGTTACAGGGAGCTCCTCAGAGGAGGATTCAGAGACATATGACCAATCCTATATCCCACCTGAGGTGTATGCTCTAAGTTGCAATGCTTATATTTCTCATATGATGCATATGGTGTCTTGCATTGCTTAGTTTAGACATCATATGCACAATATTGAATTCTATCTTCTTAGTTTAGGGATCATACATGCGAGTGCCAGCTGCTTAGTATATGAATCAATTATGTCAATTATATCATGCCATCCTGTATACTTAGACAACATGTATGTGAATTATTTCATCCCAACCTATTTTAGAAAGACATCATATAGTTTTGTCATGTCATCCTGTTAAGGTACTCATCATATATTGAATTATGCCATTATATCTTGTTAAGTTATCCATCATATATCTGAAACTGTGTCATGCTATCCTGTTTAGTTAGGAATCATGTATGTGAAATTGTGTCATGCTGTCCTGTTTGGTTAGACAACATATATGTGAATTACCACATCTGTCTATCATACAATGTCTGTATGTTCAATTTCTTTTCTTGTTTATCAACCATTTGAATTGGAGGGGGTGATGGCAGTATCTAAGGGAGCATAAACCCATTCTTCACAAAAGATAGTGTTACCCGTCGATGCAGATAGAACCATGGTTGTACTGGCCCACAAACTAGCCCCACCACACATAATCGAGACTCTTCCAGATTGCACACTTACACCGTTGGGCAGAGAACCAGCTACAACCCATCTAACCGCAACCCCAGCGGATAGTAACCCACTTATAGTTGACAAAGCAACATGTCCACCACAGAGTACCCCCACACGAACAGTTTGTAAAGCTACTGCAGTGCCCAAAGGACGAAGACCACCACAGCTAACCCAAACTCAATGTTTAAAGCAGAAGAGCAACTGTTCTCAGGTCAGATTCCTTAGCTATGGTCCATACTCCTTTGCTGTTGCATCACTGTATTTACTCATACCAACTACTTTCGAATTTGAAGGATCCAATTGAAACTCCAATGGCGCAACATGTATGTTTTAAACCTATTTCTTTAACTGGATTGCTGTTCTAACTTCTTGCTCTATGTTGATTTCAGTTTAAGTTGTATAAATAGTCATGTTCTCATGTGATGCACATTACAAGTGCTGCCAATGCTGTGTAGTTTCTCACACTTATATTCTGTCTATGCTGTTGTGTGTTAAAAATATATGAGTTGAACTGTGTCTCTATCTTGATTAGGGAACATAAACTAGAATGATATGGACAATACAGTGACCATAGTACATAGATATATGTTTGTTTCATGTTGTTATCCTGTCCACCTTACTACTGAACCGGTTTACCAAAATGAGTTTGGTATACTACAAGCTAAACCTGTGATGTGTCTGCTTGTTTCTCTTGTAGTATGCAAACAGAATATTGGAGAAGAGCACCCCACTATGCAATGGTAGAGAAAGTAATGCAGATAAGGTTCAAGATAGTGAGACAACCCTGTTGGTCTCCAAGAAAGGTGATAAAAACGATCTTGTAGACAGTGAGAAAACCCCACAGTCCTGCGTTGATGTAGTGTTCGAGTTACTGGCCAGTACCGCTGGCACAAGCTCTTCGAACTCGCTGCCTGAATCACTTCGGCTTCTTCAGTCTCAGCTACAAGCTGAAAGGCATCAGTCAGCTGTGTTGTGGCAAGAAGCCGAAGGACTGAGGAAGTCCCTGCAGAATTCAGTTGCATACTTTCTTGTGCAACAGCAAGCACTGGAGGATTTAAGCGCCAAACAAGAGAAAGTTAATAAGCTTGCTAAGCATCTTGCCAGCATTATGGGTACCCAGGATATTGTTTCTTGAACTCTTCTGAAGTGGTTTCAGTTCTGGACTTGTTTTGTAGTGGCGTTTATATGCTGTTGTGTTCCCTATATTTGCACTGGTGGTGAACTTTGATGCCCAGTGGATGTAATATCTGTAATAGCCGTGATAGCCTAGCATAAGTTGCTTGCTTATTTATTTCCTTGTTGTCTTGTTTATTTGTTTGCTTGTAGTCAGTGCAGTTCTTTTTCCGGGTTTGCTAATGGCTGCAATAACCTATTTTTTAAAACTAGGCCACAATAACCATGGGATAATATTTACTGTAGTGACACTGGGCCTCCTACGAGCCATAGAAATAGTGGGCCTTCTACGGGCCGTAGAAACAGTAGTCCTTCTACGGGCCGTAGAAACATTGGGCCTTCTACGGGCCGTATCATCAATGGGCCTTATACGGTTAGAATTTTTGAATCATATGGAAAGAGTCACTCGTAGTAAAGCAAGGAAGTTCTACAAAGTCCAGTGGGAGCATCACACAGAGTCAAAATCAACCTGGGAACGGGAAGAATTTCTAAAGGCACATTACCCAGAATGGTTTTCCCAAGCAACCGAATTTCGAGGACGAGATTCATTCTAAGTGGGGGAGGTTTATGACAGCCTGGTTTTTGCCCTCTCTTCTTTGCCTGATTCTCAGTTGGTTTGAATTTGAAATTTGGAGTTTTGAAACTTTTCATATGGACTTAACCACTTGGGTACCCTTTGGCTTTCACCCAAGTGCCTCATTTCCTTCTCTAACCATCATTCCCTCTCTAGTTCAACTGAAAATAATATTTGGAATATTTTTCTTTAATGAAAAATTTTCATTTTCCCCTCTTAAACCCTAGGTAGCTCAATGTGCTCCAAAGCAACCCCAATTTTTCTTGCCCATAAAATTCTGAGAAAAATCCCAATTATTCTTTGAACCCTAGGGCACCTTTCTGAGAAAAAAAATTCATCACTTTTTGGAATATTTTTACTACATAAAATATTTTTTGTTCTGGATAGAAATGGTAGTTTCTACAACAACCACCATTCTACTTGCTCTTCTGTGGCTGGTTTTTCTTGCGCTTCATCACCGTAGTAGATGATTGCTAACCTCCAAAGCCCATCCCCCAACTCCCAGTAGTTTGACCATAGTAAGCTCTCAAAGTTACTGTCCAAAAACTTACCTGGCATGTGAAATCATTTCTACTGCACCCGAGGCCAAACCCAAGCATGGTAACCTTCAAAACTACCATGAACAACAAGCCGGACATGAACTTTGGACCTAGTTCGGCTTGAGGGCAAAGTTCACATGGTGAGTGTGTTCGTCCAAGCGTGCTGGCATGCAACAGACGCGCTCTAAGTGCCGCCGAGCGCTCTATTGCACGCGTGCTCGCTACCCCGCCTGCCTGAGCATGCCAAACCGCGCCACCATCATCGTCCGAACCCCCTTAACTCTGCCCTGGCACTCACTGACGCTGGAGCTCGCCGCAGCGAGCACGGGCACGGTCTGGCCAACGCAACAGTGCACGGTGCACTGTGCTCGTCGCCTTCCTCTCACCCCTGTGCTCGTCCCTGTTCGCCAACAGTCCCACGTGAGCTGCGTCTTCTTATCCCCCTCTCACCGACGCCGTTCGTCGCCGGGCACCATGGCCAGGTGTCCACCGGCGGAGCCCGATCCCCCTTCGACACTCGGTTATAAATAGCACCCTTCCCAGCTTCCTCGAGCACCATCCACCACTCCCACGCGCTCCACGATCGAGTAGATATATAGCCGTAGCCCGGCCGGGCAAGCCGCGGGCTGCCGTCCCTGAGCTCGAGCTCGCCGGCGATCCCCTCGGATTATCTCCGCAGCTCCAGCCCCTCCCAGGCCTGGGCAACCCTTCCAGGGCCTCCCCCACTCTCCGGTGGTGTTGTTCCGCCTAGTTGGAGCCCCTGGAGTCGCCTCCGTTTGCTGTCGTCTTCGTCTCCGGCGACCTCCACTCTCTGCCTCCGTTGGAGAGGTTGATTCTAGCGCCGTCCGACCACCCCTAGCTACTCTACGGGTACGGGCAGGTGCTCCTCCGTCTCCTCTCTCGATCCCTCCCTCTCGTTTTGGCCAAGGAGCCCTCGTCGCCGGTGTGCGCTCCGACGAAGCCGCGTCATCCTCTATTTCCTTCTCTCTCTCCCCCTCACCTGACTAGCGGGGCCCGCTAGTCAGCCACTCAGTACACACGCGAAGCGGTACGAGTCTTGGCGCCATGAGGCTTTACGCCTTCGATGTCACCCCCAATCTATTTTATTTAAATTCAAATTTGAATTTATCCAGAGAGCTCCAAACGACCAAAACTTTTTAATCAGAAGTCCAAATGAATTGAATCTTTTTGCATTGTGTTCTTTGTTCAAAAATCTAGCAGCTCAGCGAAGATGAGATTTCCCCCTGCTGCCTAGATTTTCTGGTGAATTTCAGAATGTTTCTTGGTATTTCCTTTTTGTTTTTTTAAATATTTTTAGAGGGCGAGGCTTGTCTTGAGGATCACCAGGAGGCTTGTGAACCTCATCTGCACCAAGGCAATCCACAACAACATTTCATGGTGCCATTTTAATATTTGTGATTTTCTTACTTGAACAAATGATTTAATCCATGCATTTAAATCATTATTATAATATTTATATTCTGTTAATTGCTTGCTTTAGGTAATATGCTTGGTTTACAGAAAGTTTGAAGTTGCTTTAGTTGGTAAAGAAACTAGGATTTATTTTGGGTGATGAGAGAACAATATGGTTATGGATATTAATAATTACTGGAGTTATTTTCTTGCATGATAAAAATGATAAATTTGCTAGAAAGATTCTGTGTTAAAGTGAGGATTAATCTTAACCAGAGAAGTGTCATGAGTGTTGATGCTTAGTGTGGATATACTTGACTCAGTCATTTCCGTTGGTATGTGAAGAATATGTTAGTGTTGCATGTCATGGCATTATGACACCGTTATTTTCACGTGAAGTTGAACCGGATAATAACTCAACTTGAATATATTGTTGACCGGGTCATGGCGCCGCTGAATCGAGTTTTTCCCAGTGCAACCACATTTGCCGGTATGGGACGGCCTTTATTCGTTCTGTTGTCATGCCTCTGGTCGGTGCCTCCAACTAGGGAAGGTTATGGTCATGCGGTACCCTAGCCCGGTAAGCAGACACAACCTTGTGTGCCCGTTGTTGAGCTTATGGTACCGGGTCCCCGAGTGGGATCGTTTATGTTTTGGCCATGATGGTGGTCGTTGTGTGTTTGGTAGACACGGGGCCACCCAGAACTAGCCTAGTGGGCAGTGAGTCAGAGTGGCCGAGAGAGTGTCATGGCAATGGAGGGGTTTCGTCCGAATGCCGTTGAGACACCCGAATGGGAGTGTGAGGCCATGGGTTCCGTGGTGTGGGTATAGTGCGCTACCTCTGCAGAGTGTATTAATCTATCGATAGCCGAGTCCATGGTTACGGACATGCTCGAAAGTAGGTCACACCATGGGTCAACGTCTAAATAAATTTTGCACATTAAGTTATGAGCTTTGCACTATTGATGATGATAGGAAGGTCATCTTGTTGTTTAGACCAAGTGTTGGTCGTGGTTGTGATCGCCGGAAGGATCACTGTTTAAAGACCAAATGTTGGTCGTGGTTATGACCGCCAGAATGATCACGAGATGTCTCTAGTTAATACCTTGAGGTTGGTACGTTCATGATCCAAGAGCGATCACCGTTGGTAAGCTAGTCCGAGGGACTTTTATCACTAGAACATGATCAAAACATGTTGGATATATTGGTGCATTATTATGAATTGGTTAATTATCTTGATATTGTTTGTCATTATGTTTATGCTTGTTGTGAGCTTGCAAGTACATTAAATGTACTGACCTGGCGTGTCATGCCAGATTTAAGGAAAGTATCTTTGTAAAGGAGTGCTGTCTGAGTCTAGATCGTGTCCACATCGGTGTCCCTATGCTAGGGAGTTCCGCTACGATGTTGTTCCGCAGCCACGTAGTTGTGATGATCGAGGCCCCTTTATGTTCACTAAATAATGTACATGTTGTTTAGTCGCACCGTGTGTGCCGCTTGGCCTCGCTATCTGTTGTAATATAAACTCTCATCCGCTAGCATCAATAAAGTGGTTGTTCTCTGTACCAAGATGTTGTGTGTTGCCAGAAGACATGGTCCCTAGGCTGGCAATGTAAGGTAAACCGGTTGCTCTGAGCTGGGGTGCCACACTATCCCTCTGGATCCAGCCGCCGGGCACTCCTCGCCAGAGAACGCGCCCCCCACCTCTGTTTATCTCTCTCCCCCCCTCCGTCCTGACCAGTGGGGCCTGTTGTCAGCCTCTCAGCTCGCGCCTGAAGCGGTACGAGTGGTGGTGCATTCCTAAAGTGCGCCATCGACATCACCCCCTGGTTTTGTTTTATTCAAAATTTAAATCAAATTTGACCAGAAACTTTAACCTACTGTAACTTTTAAACCACAAGTCCAAATGAGTTGATTCTTTTTGCATTGTGTTCTTACTGGAAAATCCTAGCATCACACCAAAGTGAGAATTTTATCTGCTGTCTAGATTTTCTGGTAATCTTTAGAAGTGTTCTTAATGTTTTCTTTTTGTCATTTTAATTATTTTCAGAGGGAGAGGCTTGTCTTGAAGAGATCCAGGAGGAGTGTGAAGCCCCTCTGAACTAAGGGAAGCCACAACAACATTTTCATGGTGTCTTTGCAATATCCAAGATTTTCCAACTTGAATATAAGTTATTTCTTGCATATAATTATTTTATGAATAATGCTTGTGTTAGTTATTTTGTCATGAGTAAAATGCTTAGTTTACAGAAGTGAGTACTTGGACTAGTGTGATCTAGCATGAGTAGTTTGACTATGTGATTTTGCTATGACTATGGTATGGCTAGCATCGGTATTATTTTTCCTATGTGAATGATGGATTTCATATGGTAAATGATAAACTAAATATGGTGAGTGCAAATAACCAGTAAGAAAGAATTAGTAGAGTATAGTGATGAGTTGTGCAAGTAGAACTTTTAATGAGGTTGATCTGTTTATTCTAAGTGATATGTGATGCATGTCAGATGGTTGCATGAGCATGGCACATGGTGACTCGAGCATTTTATTTCAAGTTAAACCTGATGATAATTGAACTTGAACATAAAGTTGATCGAGTCATGGTGCCACTGAACCGAGCTGACCAGTGCAACCACATTTGCCTTTATGGGAAGGTCCTAACTGGGTCTACTGACATTCCTCTCGCCAGTGCCTCCAACGAGGGAAGGTTATGGGTGTGCAGTACCCTGGCCCGGTAAGCAGACATAACCTTGTGTGCCAGTTGTTGTTGAGATGGTACCTTGTCCTTGTTTGGGACCGTTTATGTTTTGCCACGATGGTGACCGTTTATGCTTTTGGTAAGCACGGGGCCACCCATGACTTAGCCGAGTGCAAAGTTAGTCGGAGTGGCCGGGAGAGTGTCATGGGCAATAGAGCGGTTTTGTCGGAACGCCATTGGTCCCCCTGAATGGGAGTGTGAGGCCATGGGTTCCGTGGTGTGGGTATAGTGTACTAACCCCTGCAGAGTGTGTGTTAAATCCATCAATAGCCGCGCCCATGGATAATGGCCCAGTTCGTAAGTAGGTCACACCATGGATTAGCTTTGATAAAGTAATCTTGCACACTAAGTTATTGCATGGCACTGGTTGGGTGCTGATGATGTTAGTGAGACTGACCTTTGTTGAACCAAGTTCGGTTTCGTTTGTGGTCCAGGAATGATCATCGTTTGGTTATGAGGTAACCCGTTGAACCCAGTGTGGTTCTGTTTGTGATCCGTGAATGATCATCGCTTGGTTACGAGGTAACCCATTGGTAAGAGAGTCCGAGGGACTCGGTGCAGCGGTTGTATGGCATGAGTAGCATGAGTTTGGTTGCATGGCATGAGAAGCATGTTGTTATTTGCATTTAATTCGATTAAATGTCATGATATTGTTGGCCATTATGTTTATGCTTGTTGTGAGCTTGCAAGTACATTCAATTTACTGACCTGGCGTGTTATGCCAGATTTCAGGAAAATCTAACCGGATCGGAGTGCTGCCATATCTAGATTCTGTCCACATCGGTGTCCCTATGCTATGGAGTCCCGCTTCGTCGTCCTTCCACTACCGTGTAGTTATTGTGATCGAGGCCCCTTTATGTTCACTAAATAATGTACATATTGTTCAGCCGCACCGGGTGTGCCACTTGGCCTCGATACTTGATATAATATCACACTATGTTTCCGCTAGCATCAATAAACCGGTTGTTTTCTATACCAAGATGTTGTGTGTTGCTACAAGACTTGATCTCTAGGTTGGCAATGCAAGGTGAACTGGTTGCTCTGAGCCGGGGTGCCACAACGCTTGGTATCAGAGCTGCACTGACTCTAGGACACGCTAGACCCCGACACGTTAAGTTGAACGTTAGCTAGCTTGCTAATTGAGTGCTGGTAGTGTTTGTATCTAGATGCTGCATTGCATGCATTTGGTTTATTGTTATTTCTAACTAGTTAATGGTTGTGAGTGTAGATGGCTCCAGTGCGATATCTGTGCCAGTTGGAGCTGTTGCTATACACTTCGCCGCATCTTCTTCGGAATGTATGGCGTCGACTTTACCCACACAGTGACGACCCAATGTATCGGGTGTACCGGGAGCGTCTAGCCGAGTCAGTGTACGAGTATCATGCCGTGGTTACTCTGCGCACCAGTTCATCATCAGGCTCTTACACTTGTACCTCTCGAAGCAGTTATGCTTCCACCGCCACTCATGCCGTTCAATTTGCTGCGTCCTAGATTCTCGTTGAGTTACACTATACCGAGCTTAGGATGCAGACTCACCCAGGTTTTTGCTAGTATCCATCTTTGCACGACGATGGTCGTGTCCGCTTTCCTGTCATGATCCGGCGTCCGATAGTGACACTAGCCACCTTTCTCGATATATCACTGCTAGTTACCTTCTGATTTACGAGCTGGCTCGAGAGCTGACTCGTTCTCGCACTGCTTTAGTCGCTGCTAGATCCTACCCCACTCCACCTTCTATGTGATTTACTCCTTATATTCTCCCCGGTTCTAGCCCGCCTATTTCCCCGATTACTCATCCGAGTAGCTCGGGCACCGTGACCGTGAACCCACACAGTGCTCCTGCTGAGTGGGCATCCATCCTTGCCACCCCGCCGCTCCCATGATTCATTCTCATCACCCGCCTACCTCTGAGGGAGAGCCCTCGAGGAAGCTTCATCGTGTTACCTTTAACCCGGAGGTCTCAGTTAACGTCATCAGTTCAGGATCTGAGTTCGACCCAGGAGAGGATCCAGCAGAGCCAGCAGAGCCCTAGAGCACCTGAGTATCCGCAGTGGTCATGTGATGTATGGATGTAGTTTTATGAACCATGATGTATCGTTTCATGTTTGCGAGTAGTCGCACCCATCATGATGTCTACCTTTCATGTACGACTCTATGTATAATTATGTTGGAAGTTTTTATTTGTTCGCTGTGTTTCTCAATTTTTGTTTTGCTTCTTTCCGACTTGTCACGGGCTTTTATTCCCATTTTTGGATGTTGCTCATCGCGGTTGCTTTTATTGGAAAAAACAAATGGTAGGATGACGTAGGGAGGCAGAAGCACACATGCTTGTGATGATGTCCTTGTTCGTCGCTCAGCCAGACAGGCAGGACATTCCCCCGAGCTGCATCCGCAACCACTGCCTCCACCGCCAAATCCGCCTTCCACTGAACAAATTATGCGCATGGTTGAAGAAAGAAGGAACAATAATATGATTGACTTGTTAAAAAGTGTACAAGCTATGGTTGGGCAGAATGGAAATCAGAATGGTCATCACTCAAAGCTATCAAATATTCAAAGGACTAAGCCTCCCAGTTTGAGTCAAGTGGTTGATCCTTTAGAAGAAGATGATTGGTTGCGAGCTATTGAGAAGAAGCTTTAGATTGCTTGTACTGAAGAAACTGACAAGGTTCCGTTCGCTACACACTATCTTGAAGGAGTTGCTGCTATATGGTGGGATAATGCAAAAGCTATGTGGCCTATGGGCGAAGAAATCACTTGGACTAATTTCAAGGACGAATTCCGCAAGTACCATATTCCCGCTGGTATCATGAAGGTCAAGCAGCGTGAATTCCTCGTTCGCACTCAGGGAAATCTGTCAGCAAGTGAATATTTGCACAAGTTCAACCATTTGGCCCGTTATTCCCTCTATGATGTGGCCACAGAAGAATGGAAGATCGATAGGTTCCTTGGAGGATTAAACCAACACCTCAGGTGTAGTCTTAGTATGCTCGACTTTCCAGATTTTCAGACTTTGATAAACAAAGCCCTCATTGCGGAAAGGGAGCACAAGTTTGTGTATGACAACTGATCTGCAAATAATGACCACAAGCGTAAATCCAAGCCTAAGAAGGACGGACATCCAGTGCAAAAGGCTCGTACCTGGGAATAAAGTCAAGTGGAATATAAACCAAATTGGCAGCAGAATATGAACAAAACCACTACTCAAGTCAAGAATGTCGTGACCAGTCCAGTGCGTGAAGAGTGTGAGCACAGCAACGCCTGCTTTAATTGTGGGCAAACCGTACATTATGCCTGACAGTGCCCCAAGAAATCAAATGTCCCGTTCCGGCCGCAAGTGAACCACATGGGGCCATACCCGGTCCAGAAGACCATCCAAGGGCAAGCTCATCACCTCTCCACAAACGAAGCCCAAGAAAACCAGAAGTCGTCATTGGTATGTTTCTTGTTAATAACATACCTGCAATAATTTTATTTGACTCTGGGGATTCCCACTCTTTTGTTTCTTGGAGTTTTTTTTCCCGAAACAAATTTCCTTTCTCGATTTTGGGAAAAAGTATGATGGTTCAATCCCTGGGATCCGTGCTCAAAAGCATTCTGGTCTGCCATAATTTGGAAATTGATATCAAGGGAGTCCGTTTTCCAACTTCTTTGATAGGCATCGAGTCTGCCAAGTTGGATGTTATTTTGGGAATGAACTGGTTGACCCAATATCAAGTGTGCATCAACTGTGCGACCCGAGAGGTCACCTTGACAAGGCAGGAAGGACAATCCACAAAATTCTACGCCCGTAGAAGCATACCCCAGAAAGAACTGGTCTCCACCATTGTAGCTGAAGGATCGGGTTTAATTCTTGTGGTCAGTGAGTTCCCCGAGGAATTACCAGGAATGCCGCCAGACCAAGAGCTTGAGTTTGCAATTGATCTTGTGCCCGGGACACCACCATTGTATAAGAAGTATTATCGGATGGCTTCGTCCGAACTCATGGAATTAAAGAAAAAACTTGATGAGATGCTTCAGAAAGGATATATCCGCCCAAGCTCTTCACCATGGGGATCACCCACAATATTTGTGGACAAGAAGGATGACAGTCTCAGATTGTGTGTGGACTACCGTCGATTGAACGATGTCACCATCGAGAGCAAATACCCGCTACCAAGGATTGATGATTTGTTCGATCAACTCAGTGAGGCAAAAGTATTTTCCAAGATTGATTTAAGGACCGGATACCATCAGCTTAAGATCAAGACGGAAGATATTCCTAAGACCGCCTTCACTACCCAATACAGTCTTGACAAATATACTGTGATGTCTTTCGGTCTCACTAATGCCCCTGCCTTTTTCATGCATATGATGAATAAGTTATTCAAGGATTTCTTGGATAAGTTTGTCGTGGTTTTCATCGATGATATTCTCATATACTCAAAAAGTGACGAAGAGCACAAGGAGAACCTCAGAGCAGTCTTGCAGAGACTCCGCGACCATCAGCTATACGCAAAATTCAGCAAGTGTGAGTTTTAGCTCAAACAAGTCAGATTTTTGGGACATGTTCCGTCAGCTGGAGGCATAGCTATGGATCCCAGCAAAGTGAAAGACGTGCTTGATTGGGAAGCACCCATGAATGTATCCGAAATCTGAAGTTTTCTTGGATTAGCATACTACCGCCGGTTCATTGAAGGATTTTCCAAAATTTCCAAGCCAATGACAGAGCTCCTCAAGAAAGATAAGAAGTTTGAATGGACTGAGGACTGTGAGAAGAGCTTTAACGAGCTAAAGACCAGATTAACCTCAACACCGGTATTGACTCTCCTAGACATTTACCGCAGCTTTGATGTGTATTGTGACGCATCCAGAAAATGTATTGGATGCGTACTCATGCAAGTGGCAAGGTGGTAGCCTACGCATCTCGCCAGCTACAACCCCACAAAGGAAATTATCCTACTCATGATTTGGAGTTGGCCGCAGTGGTGCACGCTCGAAAAATTTGGAGACATTACCTCACTGGAAAAAGATGCCAGATATTTACAGACCACAAGAGTCTCAAATATATATTTACTCAACCAGACTTAAACCTTCGACAATGAAGATGGCTCAAGTTTGTCAAGGACTATGATCTGGGAATAAATTACCATCCGGGTAAAGCCAACGTGATTGCTGAGGCCCTTAGTCGCAAGCCTGCCAGTCTAAATGCCATGATGGGGTCCTTGCCTCCTAAACTCCAACAAGAGATTGCCCAGCTTAACTTGGTAATTGTAGACACCGGCCTTGCAAATATATTGGAAGTAACTCCTACTCTCGAGGATGAGATTCGCATGGCCCAGGCTGACGACCCAGTTCTACAAGGCCATCTCAAACATCTACAAGAAGGCAGACTCAGGATTTCTCTAAGGATCCACAAGGTACACTAAGATTTCGAGGACGTATATGTGTACCCAAGCAAGCAGACTTGAGGAAGAAAATTTTCGCAGTAGCACACGAATCTTCGTATTCAATTCACCCTGGAGGTACCAAAATGTAAGAAGACCTTCAGCAGATATTTTGGTGGGATGGAATGAGAAAGGACATCGCATACTTTGTCGCTTGTTGTGATATATGCAACAAAGTAAAGGCGAAACACCAGAAACCCGCCGGACTTCTCCAACCCCTACCTGTCTCACAATGGAAATGGGATGATGTCTGCATGGATTTTTGTCACCGGTCTACCAAAGACTTACCGAGGCAATGATGCAATATGGGTCATCATGGACACGCTGACTAAAGTGGCTCATTTTATTCCCATCCACACCACATATCGAGCTGATCAACTTGCACAATTATATGTGTCCCGGATTGTCAGTCTACATGGAGTGCCAAGAACAATCACTCCAGACCGAGGTTCAATCTTTACATCCGCCTTCTGGTCCCGACTCCATCAAGCCTTGGGGACCGCCCTCAAATACAGCACAACCTATCACCCGCGGACAGATGGTCAACCTGAGCGAGTAAATCAAATCCTTGAAGACATGCTTAGAGCATGTGCTTTAGCCCACGGACCCAAGTGGGAAGATTGTCTGCCGTATGCGGAGTTCTCATACAACAACAGTTTCCAAACCAGTCTGAAGATGTCATCGTAGGAAGCATTGTATGGACGTAAGTGCCGCACTCCATTAAACTTGTTCCAAACCGGAGACAGACGTATTTTCAAAACTGATTTAATATTGGAGGCTGAAAAGCAAGTCAAGGAGATCCAAGACAGACTGCAGTTGGCTAAGTCACGATAGAAGAGGTAATATGATACCAAACACCGGCAAGTCAGTTTTGAGCCCGGAGAGCATGTGTATCTCCGAGTCACACCCATGAAGGGAATCAAGAGATTTTAGACCTGAGGAAAATTGGCACCACGATATATTGGTCTGTTCCCCGTCATGACCAGAGTTGGCACAACTACTTATCAGTTGGAATTGCCACCGGAATTTTTAGAAGTACACAATGTGTTCCATGTCTCACAGCTGAGAAGGTGTATTTCACCACCCGGGAAAAGGACTGATATGTCAGAAATTGAGCTTGCCAAGGATTTAACCTATGAGGAGAGACCGTTCAGAATATTGGATGAGACGGAAAGAGTCACACACAGTAAAGTGATTAAGTTTTATAAGGTTCAATGGGAGCATCACACCGAGGAAGAAGCAACCTGGGAAAGAGAGGAATTTTTGAGGAAAGCCTATCCAGAATTGTTTTCCTAAGCAACCGAATCTCGAGGACGAGATTCATCTTAAGTGGGGGAGGTTTGTGACAGCCTGGATTTGCCTTCTCTCTTTTACGGACTTCTTTTGCCTTGGCTTTTGGGTTTGGAGTTTTGAATCAATTCAAATGGACTTGAACACTTGCACATATCCTTGATTTTCACCCAAGTGACCCATCCATCTCTAACTCATCTTTCCTTCTCTGCAAAATCCCAAAAATGACCCAAGTAATATTTTTCATAAAGGAAAAATATTCATTTCCTTCTCTGAAATTCACTTCAGAGACATGAGCTCCAAAGCAAACCCCATGTTTATTGCTCCAAAAATACTAAGATAATTCCCAATATTCTTTGAACCCTAGGGCACCTCTATGAGCAAAAATATTGCATAACTTTTTAGGATATTTTTGCTACAGAAAATCATTTTTATTCTGGACGGAATAGCCACTTTACACAGCAAGTATATTTTTCTTTGATACAACGAGACTGATCTTTTCAGAGCTTCATTACCTTCTAAGAGATAGATAAACCCCAAAGCACAACCCTAAACTCTTACTGGATCACTCACAGTTAACCTCACAAGTTACTGTCCAGAAACTTACCAAGAAGTAAACTACGCACACACAGCTCCTGGATTCAACTCGAAGTGTTGGAGCCACTCAAACCACCAAGGACTACACGACATACAAGGAGTTTAAGCTTAGAGCAGCCCGATGTCATAGTTCACGCGGTGACCACGTTCGTCCAGGCGTTCTGGCATGCAGCCGACGTGCTCTGCAACGCGCCGAGCTGCTGTTGAGCGTGTGCTCGCTTCCCCGACCACTGCACCTTGCCAAACCATGCCACAATCATTGTCCTGACCCTCTTAACTCCTCCCTGGCGCTCGCCGATGTCGGAGCTCGCCGCAGCGAGCACGGGCACAGCGCGGCCAAGCCAACAGTGCACCCGTGCCACTGTGCTCGTCGCCTTCCTCACTCCTGTGCTTGTCTCCGCCCTCCCACAGTGCCCGTGTTTGCTGTGTCGACTTCTCCCCCTCTCGCCGACGCCGTTCGTCGCCAGGCGCCCTGTCTAGAAGCTTCACGGCAGAGCCCGATCCCCTCCTCTCGCTCTGTCGAATTACTGGATCCGCAAAACCTTGAGAGGTTCAAACTCTAGGGTGCTGCGGAGGTCTCAACCTACCCATCCTTCCTACTCGCGATCCTCCTAAGCCTAGCGCGACAATCTCAAAGTGACAAAGAGACACAACAGTTTATCCTGGTTCGCACCACCTTGCAGTGTAATACCCTACTCCGGCATTTTGGTGTATTGCCTCAGAGGGCTTAGGATGAACTAGTACAGTGGATGAACTGGCCTCAAGAGGTGAGGCGTTATTGAGCTGGAGGGAGCTAGTGTGGTGTGAGCTAGTTCGACTTGTCTTGCCCCTATGGTGGTGGCTAGTCCTATTTATAGTGGCCTTGGTCCTCTTCCCAAATGTTGGCGGGAAGGGATCCCACAACGGCCGGATTTGAAAGGGGACAAGTAGTACAACTTATCCTGACAAAAGTAGTCTTCGCCTGTGAAAAGCCTCTCGTCGTGACACTGCGGTGGGCTCATCGATGACCTCCGACCTGCTGTCCTAGCGGTCTTGGTCTCGTTGCACCAGAATGGAAACCTTTGGCTGATTCCTTGGGACTCCGCACATGTGTCTTGCCTCCTTTGCACCGAAGAGGAAACCTGCGCTCTGCGCCCGCCTGGCACCCGCCTGGCCTTGGTCCCCATCGATCACGTCAGCCGAGCCTAGTGAGGTAAACCTTGCATAGAACTCTCCGCCCCTCAGGAGACAGCCTGAAGAGGCCGATCCCCTTAGGGGTCTTGGCGTCGTCCCCCTCGCGAGGCTTGGCCCCTCGCGAGTGTCGGCATTCTGGGAACGCGGGTACCCAGACTTGCCTGCCTGCGGCCTGCGGCGTGGCTCAGGGAGCGGCCCAGTACGGCCCATCTTCATCAACACAACCCTCGCGGGGCGGACGATAGGAGGCTTCCTCGGGCACAGCCTCGTCAGGCTGGCTCGCGAGGAGGCGGAGAGTTCAAGGCGGGGTACCTCATGAGAAGCCCGTGATGCAAGCCATGACGACCGAGGACAGGCGGGCGCCGGCCTGCGCAGAGTCCTTGTTTCCTCTTTAGTGCAAAGGGGGCAAGCACAGGCAAGAGTATCAAGCAAAGGCAACCATTTCGGTGCAACAAGACCAAGACCAGCAGAACGACAGGACAGAGGTCATCGAGGAGCCTAGGACGGCGTCATCGTCAGAGCCTTTGGCAGCCGAAGACCAACTTTAGTCAGGATAAGTGTACTAGATGTTCCCCTTCAAAATGGCCAAGTGTTAGCGCCCTTCCCGCTCATTATTTGGGAAGAGGCCCAGGGCATCCATCTATAGATAGGACTAGCCACCCACAGGGTAGAGGCATCTAGAGATCGACAAAAGAGAAAGACAGAGAAGCGATTGAACTCACCCTAGCAGTTCATCGCACCTGCCAAGAACAGCCCCTTGCGAGGCTGTTCTTCCCTTGTATTATTCGTCATCAGCCCCTGAGGCAATCCGCCACACCACAAACTAGAGTAGGGTATTACACCACAATGGTGGCCCGAACTAGTATAAACCTCGTGTCCCTTGTGTTGTTCTTCGAGTAGTTTATATCCTTGCGAGGCGACGAGACGTGGGTAGGCAGGAGGCGTGATCTCTGCGTGCACCCCAGAGTTCGAACCTTGAGGGTCTACCGGAACCCGAAATCCAACATTTGGCGCGCCAGGTAGGGGTGCGCCGGAATCCTTCTCCCGCCGCCTCGCGTACCGTCGCATCGTCGTCATCATGTACGGCGAGCCAACGGGCAACCCCGATCCCTGGGTGGCCTGGCCCGCCCGCGCAGAGCCGCTTGCCCAGTGCAACCTCAACCCCGTGCCCCAGGCAGCCCGCGGTCCGCAGGGCGCTGCGGGCCGCGGGCGACGCAGTCAGGCGGCACCAGCTCTCACGCCGCGGCAGGTGCAGTCGGCAGCAAGTGCCTCATGCCACGCCGCGGCCACGGCGCCGTACACCCGTCGGGAGCAGGCGAACTCAAGGGCCGCGCTCATGGTAGCCCGAGAGCAACTACAATGCAGGCTGCTAGAGGGCGGACACGACGTGCTACTGGAGCGGGTGGCAGAGCTCCTGGGCTCCGCCGCCTCGGGGGCTCACCCCTTTTGCACCCAGCTGCCGCCTCAGGCCCAACGAGGACCGCATGGAGGCCCCGCGCGCGCTAGCACAGTTCCGAGCGGATTCCAGGGCCACTCCAATGCCAACCTGGCCGTCGGCGCCTGGCTACCAACAGTGCCGCCTCCTCCTCCGACCAGCGAAGGGGGATCCACTACAGCCGACGGTCCTAGTGGGCTGCCGCGCTACCACTCCCAGGTTGGCACCTCGAGCAGGACCGTGTGGCACACGGGGCACTACAGCGAGGCATTCGGGGCGGCGGCCCCGGAAGCGTATGTACCGCACATGGTGGATCAAGGGCACGCGCAGGAGGAAGACCATGGCTTGTTCCTCGGCCCAGGCTGGGGGGAAGAGATACATGAAGCTGAGCTCTTTCAGGAGCCCAGGGAAGGCCTCATCGACTGCGCCGGAGGCAGCGACTATCGGGTACCACTAATTCCTCAGGAACAGGCATACGCTAACCATGGATCACAGGAGGTACAGGTCGACGCGGCGGGTGGCTGCCCAAATCCAGCAGCTCCCCACCCCTCGGGAGGAGGGCACCGGGGGCTGTAGGAGAGGGGCCGAGATCCGGCCTTGCCCATGCGGCGCTCAGAGCAAGGCGTCCTCAGTAGGTAGGCCCTCTGCCGGGGAGGTGCCCCAGGGCTTACCCCCGGCAGAGGACCCGTGGTCGTCGGGGGAACAGCTGGCGACCGCTCTATCCCATCGGCGGTGTCCTCGGTCTCCGGCCGTCGTCGATGGCAATAGAGTGTGGCGCAAGGCGGGCCCCTTGTCTGGTGATATGAAGCAAGGCCGGTACCTGTGAAGAAGGCCCAATGCCTGTGAAGCTCGCCGCCCCATGACACTCTCACGTAATAATGAGTGGGGTTGTACACGCCCCGGAGTCTCTGGAGAGCCGCCCTCGGGCCTCGGGGGCTCCCGCCCACGCCAAGTGGCAGCACTTAGCTCCGCGCTGGTGAGAAGACGTCAAAGACTAGACTAGGTGCCGGACGCGGCCTTTCTACTTTTTCTTGCCTTTCCCTTGGTTGTCGTTTTTCCCCCTATTTGGATTTAAGTTGAATTGGAGATTGAGACTTGCGTGTGTTCGGGGAAGGGGTGTTTAGTCTCGTTCGAGCAATATCTCGCGTTTTGGATACCGCTTTGCATCCATCTAGCTTCAGCTGCCTCCCCTCGTGAGCCCCTCGCGAGCCGGGCCAGGCCCAGCATGCGCGCAGCCCAGACTGCCGTCGCCACGCCCTCTTAGGAGGTTCTCATTACAGGTTCAATGGGCTCGTTCAGGAGGCACTCAGGCACCACGGCCCCCCACAGGATCACTCAGGGCCCACGCGGGTCAAAGGTAAACAAGCCAATTGACTCATCATAAGACTAGTCGCTCGGCATAGGGATGCGAGCGATATCATGTCTACAAATAACTTAACTGCAAGTTTTTACACGAGGGGCTCCCCCTCCCAAAATGCTCTTACAACCTTCAGGGCCAAGCCCGAACTCTCTCTGCGCAGGGTAAAAAGCAGGAACAGCGCGCGGTCAATCGGATAAATCCCTCAATGCATCCTCAGGGGCACCTCCGGAGTCATCACTGGCATCGCTGGCCTCGCCATCGCCTTCTACGTCACCGTCATCAGCACCTGGGCCATTCACCATGCCACCCTCATCAGCACCCACGACCACACCGTCGTCATCGGTGGTGAAGGCCCTAACAAGGGCATCCACATTGTCTTCCACTCAATGCGCCAGATCGCCCCGGATGGCCAGGGGTACCGGTGCGATGGCGGCATCGATGTCAAAGTGGGGGTCCATGTTCTGAAGATGACTAAAGACGCGAGAAAAAGCACGCCCAAGTAGGGCACGGATCCTCTCCTCCACCAACCTGTCGGCTCTGCCCGACCGGGTCTCTAGCTGCATCACCACATCAGTGAAGAACTAAAGGTTACCAGCATGGTTAACCTCATGAGGCTCCCCAACGGCTGTCTTGCAGATGTTGCCCAAGCCCGTGTTAGCTCTTTCCCGGAGCGTGCGGAGCATAGGGCCATGCATGTGCTCCAAGGTCTGCCGCTGGCGTATCTCGTCCTCGCTCCGCCGTGCGACGGCCTCAGCTGCGTTAACCCTTGGAACGAGAAGGAGCACCTCGGCGCGGGAGGAAGCCAGCTCCACCTGTGCCGCACCAAGGGCAGCCCCGGCAGCATCTGCACGCCATGTCACTTCATCCAGCTTGGCCTTCAGGGCGGCGGTCCAGCCCTCTGCTTCGACCCTGATCAACTCCAACCTTTCCTCGTACTCACTCTCAAGGTTCGAGCGGGCCGCCGCCACCCGGCGATCAACCTCTTCTAGGGCTCGGGCTTCCTGTGCGGCAACGTCATCCTCCGCCTCCGCCACTAGGCGCTCTCTCGCCTCCAACCGCTCGAGGTCCAGGGTACGCTCGGTGGCCTCTAGCGTCAGTGCCTCCTCACGTCTCTGGAGCTTCGCCCGGTCGACCGAGGCCCCCTTCATCGACACAAGGGCCGCCTCACGCAACTCCACCTGCTGCTCCTGGGAGCTACTCCAGGCCCGAAGTTCCCACGCCCGCTCCTCTGCAGCCCTGCTCCGCTGGTCGGCCTTCTTGGACTCCTCAGCGGCCTGGGAGCAGGCCTCCTGAGAAGCCGCCAGCGATGCCTCGGCCTTCTCATTGTCGAGGTCACGCTGGTGGCGTGCAAGGGCAACGGCCACCTTCAGCTTGTGCCTCTCCTCACCTAGGCGCAGGCCCCCGGCCTCAAGGCGCGCGTCCTCGCCGGCAAGCTCTACTATGAGCTGCCTCACTGCGTCAGCCGCCCTCCGGAGAAACCCTTGGCGAAGGGCGCGGTGCTCTCGAGCGCATTCGAGCACGTCTTCCTCGTCGTCCTCTGCCCCAGGCACGCGCGGAGGGCCGCGAACCAACACTACCCCTCTGGGCAGGGGGCTGGGGGCTGGCGCCCTCGCGATGGCCGGGCGTGCCCCGCCAGAAGCATGGCCCAGAGCCGGTTCGTCCTCCAAGGATGAATGCGAGACAGACCTCAGCCAGTCGCCGTCCACGACCAAGCAAAGAGCCCGGGGCGGGCTGGCTGTGCCCCGGGAGAGCTCGCGGAGGAGGGTCGCGAAGTGCACAGAATCAGGATGCATCGCAGGATGGCTCACCTCTCCAACTGGCCTCACCACAAGGGCTGTGCTCAAGCTCGTGGCGCTTGGGGACGGTGGAGAGGGTGAGGCCTGGGGGGATGGCTCCTCGGCCGTCTCCGTGAACTCGGCAGGAAGGTCCCTGCAGGGCAATGGTCAGCCGAAGGAACGAGAAAGTAAGAGACTAAGAAAGGAGGAGGCTTACTCATCAATGGTGAAGTACTTCCTGCACTTCAATAGGCGGCAAGGGTAATCATCACCCAAGGCCTCCTTTCTCTTTAGGAGAGGCTCGAAGTCCACGCGGAAGCGGCCTAGGAGCTCTGCGCAAGGGTCAGCCTGCGACGAGGAAGAAGCGCCAAGGTGACCGGCGTCAGGGGCATCGCCCTGGCGCACGCCGCCATATGCCACACCGTGAAGGGTGGCCGGGGCCTTGGGAGCCTCTACCACGGAAGCCGCGGGCCGCGGCTCAACACCTTCGGCTGCTGTAGGGCAGGCCTCAGAAGCTGCCACCTCAGGAGTCCCGTGTGGCGTCATCATCCCGACGGCAGCCCCCTCAGCCCCCGGCGGCCCTTGCCCCCCAGCTCCACCACTTGAGGAAGGACCGCCGCGGGCAACCGGGAAGGCAACCACCGCAACTGGGTTCTCACGAGGTCCCATGAGGCCTGCTAGGCGCAGCCCCCATTCGTCGAAGCTGGGCATATGCTTCATGAAATCAGCCCTGTTTGAGCAAAGGTACAGCAAGGCACCCCCTTGCCGGGGGCTGCCAGGGGAAGGATCCCCAGTCAGAATCATGAGAACCTTCCTCAGCACTTCAGGTGCCAGCTCTTCCTTCTGGAGCCTCATGCGGTCTTCACGCCCCCTGAAGGTCCACATCCGGCGGGAATGACGCTGGAGAGGGGCAATGCGGCTCTGGAGGAACTCCTTCACCACCTTGGGTGCTGTCACACCGAGCGCCCTCAAGTTTGCAAAGTGATGCCAGACGAAGACGGGCTGGGGGCTCGTGAGCGTCTCATGGCCCCAGCCCGAGTTGGGGATAGCGGGCAAGGTTGGCTCCGAGAGCAGGGGGCTGGGCACTCCGACATCCACGTACAGCCACCGCTCTTGGAACCCAGTCGCAGGCGGAGGAAGGCTGAAATCAATTCTCGAGGCTGCCGTCTCTAGAGGAAGCTCACACACCCCGAGCATTGGGTGGGGTCGCTGAGGCGCAAAGAGAAGAAGTGGCGCAGCAATGCGACTGAAGGAGGAATGCGCACCATTGCCTCGCAAACAAAAGTGAAAAACAGCAAGAAGAGGGGGAACCAGTAATGGGAAAGTACGGCGTTGAAGAAATCGGAAAAGGGGGAACCAGTCCCGCCCACAGGGCGTCGGCGAAGTACCGAACCTCGGTGACTATTCTGTCAATGGAGAAGTGAGACGCGGCCAGACCGTTGTCCTCCCGCACTCATTGAAGATGGTGGCGAGGGAGGAACTGACCTTGTCCAAGGCTTCCAGGTTGAGTATGATCGACTGGTCGACAGCAGGAGCCGTCGACGGCGGCGAGCGGGGTGAGGGCACAGGATTCTTCCCTTCCCCCTTCTTCATTGGCGCCATGGCGACAGGAAGGGGGAGGTTCGAGATTGGATTGGAAGTGGAGGTTGGAGCTCAAGGAGAGGAAGAGTAGGGGACGCGCGAGCGGCGAGAAGAGGGATGACTGTGTGCAATCGCGGGTCCGCCTAGCTGGGCGCAAAATAAAGAGGCATGGGGAAACAGGGACGCCCGCATCCAATTAACCGCCATGCGGCGCCCAAGGCCGCAGGCTGTTGGGGCCCGCGGCGCTTCGCACTTGCCCCTTCGCTTCTCTGCTAAGCCAAGTCCAGGCGCGCCTTGGGCCCGGGGCTACTGTCGGCGTTCTGGGAACGGGGGTACCCAGACTTGCCTGCCTGCGGCCTGCGGCGTGGCTCAGGGAGCAGCCCAGTACGGCCCATCTTCATCAACACACGTTCAAGACCAGCGAGGGGCCAAGCCTCGCGGGGCGGATGACAAGAGGCTTCCTCGGGCACAGCCTCGTCAGGCTGGCTCGCGAGGAGGCGGAGAGATCAACGCGGGGTACCTCACGAGGAGCCCGTGACGCAAGCAATGACGACCGAGGCCAGGCGGGCGCCAGCTTGCGCAGAGTCCTTGTTTCCTCTTTTGTGCAAAGGGGGCAAGTGCAGGCAAGAGTATCAAGCAAAGGCAACCATTTCGGTGCAACAAGACCAAGACAAGCAGAACGACAAGATAGAGGACATCATGGAGCCCAGGACAGCGTCATCGTCAGAGCCTTTGGCTTGCCGAAGACCAACTTTAGTCAGGATAAGTGTACTAGATGTTCCCCTTCAAAATGGCCAAGTGTTGGCGCCCTTCCCGCTCATTATTTGGGAAGAGGCCCAGGGCCTCCATCTATAAATAGGACTAGCCACCCACAGGGTAGAGGCATCTAGAGATCGACAAAAGAGAGAGACAGAGAAGCGACTGAACTCACCCTAGCAGTTCATTGCACCAGCCAAGAGCAACCCCTCGTGAGGCTGTTCTTCCCTTATATTATTCATCATCAGCCCCTGAGACAATCCACCACACCACAAACTAGAGTAGGTTATTACACCACAATGGTGGCCCAAACTAGTATAAACCTCGTGTCCCTTGTGTTTTTCTTCGAGTAGTTTATATCCTTGCGAGGCGACGAGACGTGGGTAGGCAGGAGGCGTGATCTCTGCGTGCACCCCAGAGTTCGAACCTTGAGGGTCTGCCGGAACCCGAAATCCGACAGCGAGGGTCTTGAGTTGTTGATGCTGAAGATTGGCCGTACCAGGCCGTCGATGGAGCCACGTGGTGGGCCGCAGGCAGGCAGGGCTGGATACCCCAATATCCAGGATACCGATAGTAGCCCCCATGCCCAAGGTGCTCTCAGACTTGCCTTCCAGGCGAAGCCAAAGGGCAAGTGCGGAGCGCCGCGGGCCCTAACCGCTTCCGGCCTTGTTGACATGTGGCGATTGATGGGACGTGGGCGATTCCGCTTTCCCATGCTGCCTCGGCAACTGTCTCCATCTGACAAAAGGGCTACCATCTACCACCAGGCTTTCATTACCCCTTCTTCGTCTTGCTCCAGATCCCCTTGTCCCAACTCACAAAATCTGCCAATTTTCCCCTCCTATCCTTTGCTCAATGGCCGCCGAGAAGACCACGGCCTCAGCCTCGGCTGCCTCTCCGCCTGGTATGAGCAGCGGCTGCTTGCGCCCTATGTGGCTGGGGAGAAGCTCCAGGCCGTGCTTCTCCTGACGGCGAGGGAGGACAACAAGTGGAAGGGGACGGCGCTCCGGGTCGCCACCGCAGCACCGGTGCCCGCGAACAGCACTTTCTTCCCCTTCTTCCTGCACATCGTCTACTCGGGGCTGGTGCCCCGATTCTCCCACTTCTTCTACGTCGTTTTTCACCACTATGGCCTCCACGCAATCCACATTCATGCCAACTCCATCCTCCTCCTGTCCATTTTTGCCTTCTACTGTGAGGCGTTCGTGGGGGTGATGCCCTCCGTCACCATGCTCCACCACTTCTTCTTCCTCCGCATGACTGGTGACCATCCGTTTGTTGCGGCGCGGGGCAGTAACACGATCTCCTGTGCCGGGAAGATGGTAGAGGATGCCGTGAAGAGGTGGATTCTGATGGATGTTGTCAGATTTAGGGATCCGGCAACCCTTGAGAGGTTCGAACTCTGGGGTGCGTGCGCAGATCTCAACTTGTCCAGCCTGCCTATTCATGATCCTCCCTAGCCTACCGTGTCGAGCTCGAGGGACACAAAGACACAGAGATTTATACTGGTTCGGGCCACCGTTGTGGTGTAATACCCTAATCCAGTGTAGTGTGGTGGATTGCCTCGAGGGGCTATGGATGAACTAGTACAAAGGATGAACAAGCCTTAGGAGGTGAGGTGTTCTTGAGCTGGTGTGGTGCTCTACTTGTTCTGATTTCCGTTCTCTCGTCTGGTGGTGGCTAAGTCCTATATATAGTGGCCTTGGTCCTCTTCCCAAATATGAGCGGGAAGGGATTCCACAACAGCGGGATTTGAAAGGGGACAAGTAGTACAGTCTATCCTGACAAAAGTAGTCTTTGCCTGCGAAAAGCCTCTGGTCGTGACGCTATGGTGGGATCGGTGATGACCTCCATCCTACCGTCCTGGCGGTCTTGGTCTTGTTGCGCCAGAATGGAAACCTTTGGCTGATTCCTCTTGAGCCTGCGCCTGTGGCTTGCCTCCCTTGTACTGAAGAGGAAACCTGTGCACTGCACCCTCCTGGTGCCCGCCTGGCCTTGGTCTTCATGGCTCACATCAGCTGAGCCTCATGAGGTAGCTGTGTAGAACTCTCCACCCCTCAGGAGCCCTCCTGAGGAGGCCAACTCCTTCGGGGTTCTTGGCGTCATCCGCCTCGCGAGGCTTGGCCCCCCGTGAGGGTCTTGCGGTGTTGGTGTTGAAGCTGGGCCATACCAAGCCCTCGATGGAGTCACGCGGTGGGACGCAGGCAGGCCGGACTAGATATCCCCAAGTCCAGGACACTAAAAGTAGCCCCCGGGCCCAAAGCGCGCTCGGACTTGGCTTCCAAGCGAAGCCAAAGGGCAAGTACGGAGCACTGCGGGCCCTAACCGCTTGCGGCCTTGATGACGCATGGCGATTGATAGGACGTGGGCGACTCCGTTTCCCCATGCTGCCTCGGCAACTACTCCTGTCTGACAAAAAGGGGTGCCGTCTGCCGCCAGGCTTTCATTGCTCCTTCTTCGTCTTGCTCCAGACCCCCTTCTCCCCATAGCAGAAATGCTCACCAGATCTGCCGGTTTTCCACCAAATCTTCTGCTCGATGGCCGCGGAGAAGACCACTGCTTCTTCCTCGGCTCCCGGCTCCGCCTGGTATGAGCCAGGGCTGCTGGTGCCCTGCGTGACCGGGGAGAAGCTCCAGACCATGCAGCAATGACAATGAGTGGAAGAAGACCATGCTCCAGGTCGCCACCGCTGCACCAGAGCCTGCGGGCAGCAACTTCTTCCCCTTCTTCGTGCACAACGTCTTCTCAGGGCTGGTACGTCCATTCTCCCCCTTCTTCTTCGCCGTCCTTCACCACTATGGTCTCCACGCGCTCCACATCCATGCCAACTCCATCCTCCTTCTAGCCCTTTTCGCCTTCTATTGTGAGGCGTTCATGGGGGGTGATGCCCTCCGTCGCCCTGTTCCGCCATTTCTTCTACCTTTGCAAGACCGGCGACAACCCGGTTGGGTGCATCGGCTCTGTCGCGGCGCAGGGTGGCAACACCATCTCCCACGCCGGGAAGAAGGTGGAGGATGCCGTGAAGAGGTGGGTCCTTATGGATGCCAAGAGCTCCCAGAGCTTGCTTGCGCTGCCGACAGCATCCCCGTCTCCGATAAGTGGTGGCATTCTGAGAAGATCATCGACCCTTCCCTGACGCTGTTCATGAGGAAGATGGATAAGGAGCTGAAGAGCGCAAAGCTGACGGGGGCCATGCTCATCAGGAAGTTCCTGAAGCAGCGCATCGCGCCACTTCAAGACCGCCCCCGCCCCTTATGGAAGCTTGGTGGTGATGACGACAAGATCCGCCTGCGTCGGGATCCCCTTCCCGAGGAGGAACTGAACAGGGTGCTGCTCTACTTGACGGGGAAGCACCCGAGTGACCCTCCGGAGGACTGGCTTCTGCTGTACTGGTGTGACGATGCCGAGGAGGTTGTCACGGCCATGCATGTCTTCGACGAGCTCGGGTTCGTGCGGTTAGGGTCTTCCTCGCTGCCTACAACATTGGTGCACCTGTCCTCCGACGGCTAATCCTTCGAGGCCACTGAGGATGAGGTTGTGGAAGAATCCTCTGCCCTAGAGCGGAGGGAGCTCCTGCATGACCTTCCTGATGCTGATGATGATGACGAGCCCCCGGTGGTGGAGGTGTCGCGCCCTCCAGGAGTCACCACGAGGTCTGGGGTGGCCTCCTCAAAGCAGCCCAAGCGAGCGGTCGTGAAAAAAAGCAGGTCTGTGCTGATCCCTTCGGGCAGCAGACCACCTTCGCTGACACCGTCCCGGGCGGCGCCAACCGCAAGCTCTCCTGCTCCCAAGAGTTCGGCACTAGATGCTCCACGCCAGCGCCCGCTGCTGAGCATGAAGATGAGCTATGCCTTCGTCAACCAGTAAGTTTATTCCTTAACCTTTCTTGTTTGTTCTTGCGGTGGTACCGAGCGTCTTCTTCTGTCGTCAGGCAGCAGCCGTTGAAGAAGCAGAAGGAGGGTACGGAGGTCGCTGCGGCTGCAAGCAATGGAGCGTCCTCCGCGACCCTGGTGTAGAAGAATGCTGCTGCCCTCGCAGCCCCAGGGACGCTGCCAGCTCCGGAGGACGTGGATGCCCGTCCTCAGGAGGTGCCGGTGCCCTCGACAGGCCTAACTCCTCCGGCACCTAGCCTTGCCGCGGCTGATGAGGACAAACGGCCTCCAGAGCCCCCGGTCCTTCCTGAGGCTGAGGTTTCCTCTGCCTTGGCACCAAGGGCGTCTCCTCCCTTGCCCAGCGCGTGGCCGAGTCATGGTGCTTCTGTTCCCTCCAGGACCTTGGAAGAGGCAAGGGTGGCGCTGGACCTACTCCAGGGTGAACTTCAGGGCCCGGATCGTCGTTCAGCGCAAGGACACCTGGGTTGGTCTCTGGTTGGCTCAAGGATGATGCGTCGGTCCATGCGGCCTGGGGCTCTGCGGAGGAGGCCCATAAGGCGCTTGGGGTGGCCGCCACGGCGCGTGAGCTGGCGCGGTAGGAGGCCATAGAAGTTGAGAACCGGTGCTGTGCGGCGGAGGCTGATCTGAAGGCTCTCCAGGACCAGCAGGCCGCCCACGCCAGCCAGCTCCAGGAGCGCGAGGAGAAGCTGAAGGCCCAGGAAGCTATCGTCGCCAACCAAGATGCAAAGGTGATGAAGACAGCCTTAGAGCAGGATTGGGAGCAGGACCGCCTGACGAAGCTGCAGGAGGAGGCGGAAGCAGCCCAAACGGCCCTGGCCGAGGCCAATAAGGTGGCCGCCATGGAGCGCGACACCCTTTCCTCCCTGGAGGCACGTTTCTACAAGGTCCAGAAGGCGCTCTTTAGGGATGATCCCTCAAGGAAGGCGGTGGTGACGACCCCGAGGGAGAGCCCTGCTGCACTGCTTCGTGAAGTTGTGGCTGTGCTCAAAGACGCTATCGACGGATTTGCATCCTTGGTGGAAAGTGAGGCGCGCTTGCTTTCTTCCTTGGCTCCGATGTGCGTCTTCAGCCATCTTTATCTCTAGGATGCCACCTTCAACCTCTCCTCCTTCCTTACTCCAGTGGACGCGACACCCAGGGTGCTGCTGCTGCCACCGTGAAGAGCTTCGTGGACGCCATGCTGAGCAAGTACATGGTCGTTGGTCCTCCGACTGAAGCCGGTGGGACGAGCGATGCGCCTGGCGATGAGGCTCTGCTGGCGGGCAGTGGTGACGCCCAAGTCTGAAGAGGTGGCCTGGCAATTTTGGTTTTGCTCGTTTATCCTGCATCATGCGCCATGCCTTGGGGAGGTGTTTTAAAACTATATGTTTGGAACAATATGTCCTGTAATAACTAGATTATGCTCCTTCAGCTTTTCCGTTTGCTTTGTTGTTCTGCGTCAGCAGAGCCCGGCCCCGCGCATACCTAAGCCGTCGTTGGGAAGTCTGGATCGCCAGGACGAGCCCAAGAGGTGAGGGGCTACGTGACCAATTAGGCTCCTGAGTCGCGATGCTCAGGAGTCCTCCTTGACGTGCGAACAACTTAGGAAAAGATGCAGGGCATGCCTTGGTGTTCCGCATCGGCAGGGCCTGGCCCCGCGCATACCTCAACCGTTGTTGGGTCGTCTAGAATGCCAGGACGAGCCCAAGAGGTGAGGGGCTACGTGACCAGTTAGCCTCTTGAGACGCGACGCTCAGGAGTCCCCCTTGACGTGCAAACGGCTTGAAAAAGAAGGGTGACAACAAGGTCTTGGCATTCTGCGTCGGCATGGCCCGGCCCAGCACATGCCTCAACCGTCGTTGAGTCGTCCGGATCACCAGGACGAGCCCAAGAGGTGAGGGGCTATGTGACCAGTTAGGCTCCTGAGTCGCGATGCTCAGGAGTCCCCCTTGACGTACGACCAGACCATCCTACCTTTTCCTCGCCAAGCTCTCTCTTGGAAGGGGTGCACGAAGACCAGGCCCATGAGGCCTAGCGAGGTGGGGTATGCCAGGCGTGACCTGAGCGTAGCCCCCGTGCCCAACCCCCTCGTGCTACCTTCCCGAGGGAGAGCAGCGCGGTGAGGCTAGTCACTGAGCCCGGAGGCTCCCTGAGGTTCATGCGGTCGTGAGGCCACCCCCAGTTGTTTATCACCAGCGCGGAGCATAGTGCTTCCGCTCTTGCACGGGCTTTGCCGCTCCTCGGCAGTGTCGATGGCCAACGCGGAGCATGGTGCTTCCACTGGTGCGTGTGATGGGCCTCCCTCTAAGGAGAGCCCCCGGGGCGTGTACAACCCCGCCATGACACGTGGCTTGCACGACAGGGCTGGAGGAGGTGTATATGGGCCCCGTGAGCCACCGCGGAAGTCACGAGGCCCTACATCAAGGCGGGTTGCGCCTGGTCTTGATTAGAGATGCTTGGGTTGGTCCTGCAAGATGGTTAGGCTGCTTGCGCTGAATGAGTTTCCTGAGGTTATTGCATGAGAAGGTCAGACACCAACGACCCCAGGAGGTGACGTGAACGGGACCGGCCCACTAGACAGAGCTCAACCGCTAGATTTATCGACGCTGTAGGGACGGACCCAAGCACAGACGTCGTGCCAGTCTTCTCATGCAAAGATTCTGAAGAGAAACAACTACCGCGCGGTTCCCGTGGCCACAGGGGCACCAGGTCGCGCACCCTCACTCATCCACCCATGATTAGCTCATGCAAGAACAAGGCACCAAGAGCCACAGGAGGACGTACACGGGGCTGGCCCGTGAGCCAGAGCTCAGCTACTTGGGTTTAGCAACGCTGCAGGGACGGACCCGAGCACAGATGCCGTGCCAGTCCTTAATCATGAGGCGGTCGTGGGAGGGCTTGCAAGGGCGTGAGACATTCTTAGCAATGAAGCGTCGGCCAGGCAGTCAATAATTCAAAAGTAGTTTGCAAAGGATTGTAACTTGCTTTGATAAAATGCAAAAGGGGATACACGCTGTAGGGACGGACCCACACGGCCTGGGGATGATGCCGCCCAAGAGGGTGCCCCCAAACTGAACGAACTAGGGAGATGTCACCTGGTACCATTGCTGAAGAGTTGTTGAAGTAGCCAAAAAACACGCGTTGCTGAAGCCGTTCCTCACGAGCCGCTTCGGTGCCGAGCCTCGGGAGGCCCGGAGGGACCGGGAGGCTCCTGAATGTGCTCCTCCATCTCCGCCAGTAGCGCCTGGTGCCTCGCTTCACAGGCCACCCAAGCGTCCCTCACGCAGATCTGGAACGCCTCAGTCGCGCCCGCCAGGCCAAAAGGCATGCAGACGTAGCTGTGAGGTGGACCCTCGCATCGACCGACTCGAGACGGCCACATGAGCTGCCGAGACGCATCCCTGTTAAGCCTGGGGATGTCGATGCAGACGCAGAACTCCTTACCCTTGCCAGGGCAGTGAGCTGCACCACGCGACAGGCGACGATCGCCTTGCAGAACCCTTCCTTCTTGAATCTCCTCGATTGCCTTGCTGATGAACTCCTGAATGCCTCGTGCCTCATGCCTGCTGCCTTCTTCTAGGAAGTGTGCTCTGAAGAGAGCCTCCACATGGTGCCCGAGCGCCACTCTCGCGACATTGGCTAGGTCTGAGGCCCTCCAAAAGAGAGCTCCCGAGCCCAGCATGAGAGGGGCGCCAGGCGCGCCTTCCTATGCAATGGGTGAAGGTGCCGCGTCCGGAGGCGCGAGACTCAGCGCTGAGTCCTTGAGTGATGCTTCATCACGAGACCCCTGTCCCATCTACAGCTTCTTCGTCTTGGGGGCGACCTCAGGAGGGAGGGTTCCATCTTCGTCCTCTGGGTTCTTAACTGCTGTGTCACAGTCCTAGTTCAGCCCCTGTTATCTTTGCTTGTTTCTCATGCCATCATGTTTGCATTTTAAATGAATTTGAAATGGGGATGTTCAAACCCTAGCACCAAATGAAATCCAACTAGGATCATAATGAAATATTTTCAATGAAACCAAAATGCCTTTGGAAATGTTCATCATTTCTGATAAAGGTAAAAACCTCTGCCAAAAATGATGAACATATTTCTAGGTCATTTCTGGATTTTTTAATTAACTCATATTGTATTTGAATTGGGGCATCTAAATCCTATAAATATTTTAGATGCTCTAATAATTCTGAAACTAGTTGAGGGTTGTTGGGAATAATTTCAACAGTGCCCACAAATATTTTCAGGATTTTTGAAAATGCTCTGGCATTTTTAATAAAGCCAAAACAATTGCAGAAAAATAGAAAAACAGAAAGAAAGGAAAACTTACCTGGCCTCACCTTCGCGGCCCAGCTGGCAGCCAAGCTCGCTGGCCCAGCCCACCACCGCCTCCTCCGTTGTCGTCTTCCTCTCCTGCCAGGAGGACGGAGGCGTGTGTCCGCCCCGAGCCGGCCACCTCCTCCCTCCCTGATACGTCTCCAACGTATCTATAATTTTTGATTGTTCCATGCTATTATATTACCCATTTTGGATGTTTATGGGCTTTACTTTACACATTTATATCATTTTTGGGACTAACCTACTAACCGGAGGCCCAGCCCATATTGCGTTTTTTTTCCTATATTAGTATTTCGAAGAAAAGGAATATCAAACGGAGTCCAAATGGAATGAAACCTTCGGGAGCGTGATTTTTGGAACAAACGTGATCCAGAGGACTTGCAGTGCAAGTCAAGAAGCAGTCGAGGAGGCCACGAGGGTGGAGGGCGCGCCCACCCCTACAGGGCGCGCCCCCCTATGTCGTGGGCCCCTCTGGCAGCCACCGACGTACTTCTTCCTCCTATATATACCCACGTACCCCGAAAACATCAGGGGAGCCAACGAAAAACTATTTCCACCGCCATAACCTTCTATATCCGCTAGATCCCATCTTGGAGCCTTCGCCGGCGCTCCGCCGGAGGGGGAATCAACCATGGAGGGCTTCTACATCAACACCATAGCCCCTCCGATGAGTTGTGAGTAGTTTACCACAGACCTTCGGGTCCATAGTTATTATCTAGATGGCTTCTTCTCTCTTTTTGGATCTCAAAACCACGTTCTCCTCGATCTTCTTGAAGATCTATTTGATGTAACTCTTTTTACGGTGTGTTTGTTGAGATCCGATGAATTGTGGGTTTATGATCGAGTTTATCTATGAGAAATATTTGAATCTCCTCTGAATTCTTTTATGTATGATTAAGTTATCTTTGCAAGTCCCTCTGAATTATCAGTTTGGTTTAGCCTACTAAATTGATCTTTCTTGCAATGGGAGAAGTGCTTAGCTTTGGGTTCAATCTTGCGGTGTCCTTTTCCAGTGACAGCAGGGGCAGCAAAGCACGTATTGTATTGTTGCCATTGAGGATAAAAAGATGGGGTTTATATCATATTGCGTGAGTTTATCCCTCTACATCATGTCATCTTTCTTAATGCGTTACTCCGTTCTTATGAACCCAATACTCTATATGCATGCTGGATAGCGGTCGATGTGTGGAGTAATAGTAGTACATGCAGGCAGGAGTCGGTCTACTTGTCGCGGACGTGATGCCTATATACATGATCATGCCTAGATAATCTCATAATTATTCGCTTTTCTATCAATTGCTCGACAGTAATTTGTTCACCCACCGTAATACTTATGCTATCTTGAGAGAAGCCACTAGTGAAACTATGGCCCCCGGGTCTATCTATTATCATATAAGCTTTCCACATACTTTTGTTTGCATATTTACTTTTACAATCTATATTACAAAATACCAAAAATATATTTATCTTATCATACTATCTCTATCAGATCTCACTTTCGCAAGTGGCCGTGAAGGGATTGACAACCCCTTTATTGCGTTGGTTGTGAGTTCTTTGTTTGTTTGTGTAGGTGCGTGGGACTTTTGAGGAGCCTCCTACTGGATTGATACCTTGGTTCTCAAAAACTGAGGGAAATACTTACACTACTATTGCTACATCACCCTTTCCTCTTCAAGGAAAACCAACGCAAGCTCAAGACGTAGCAAGAAGGATTTCTGGCGTTGTTGCCGGGGAGGTCTTCGCTCAAGTCAAGACATACCAAGTACCCATCACAAACTCATGTCCCTCGCATTTACATTATTTGCCATTTGCCTCTCATTTTCCTCTCCCCCACTTCACCCTTGCCATTTTATTCGCCCTCTCTTTTCCAATCTCCTCTCTCATTTTCGCTTGCCTTTTTCTATTTGCTTGTGTGTTGGATTATTTGTCGCCATGGCGCAAGATAATACCAATTTGTGTGATTTCTCCAAAACCAATAATAATGATTTCCTTAGTACTCCGATTGCTCCTCTTAATGATGTTGAGTCTTGTGAAATCAATACTGCTTTGCTGCATCTTGTTATGCAAGATCAATTCGCCGGCCTTCCTAGTGAAGATGCCGCTACCCATCTAAACAACTTTGTTGATTTGTATGATATGCAAAAGAAGAAAGATACAGATAATGATATAGTTAAATTGAAGTTATTTCTGTTTTCACTTAGAGATCGTGCTAAAGTTTGGTTTCTTCTTTGCCTAAAAATAGTATTGATTCGTGGAATAAGTGCAAAGATGCTTTTATCTCTATATATTTTCTTCCCGCTAAGATCATCACTCTTAGGAATGATATTATGAATTTTAAACAACTTGATCATGAGCATGTTGCCCAATCTTGGGAAAGAATGAAATTGATGATTCACAATTGCCCTACTCATGGTTTGAATTTATGGATGATCATACAAAAATTTTATGCTGGATTGAATTTTGCTTCTAGAAATCTTTTAGATTCGTCCGCGGGAGGTACGTTTATGGAAATCACTTTAGGAGATGCTACAAAACTTCTTGATAATATTATGGCTAATTATTCTCAATGGCACACCGAAAGATCTACTAGTAAAAAAGTGCATGCTACAGAAGAAATTAATGTTTTGAGTGGAAAGATGGATGAACTTATGAAATTGTTTGCTACTAAGAGTGCTCCTATTGATCCCAATGATATGCCTTTGTCTACTTTGATTGAGAATAATAATGAATCAATGGATGTGAATTTAGTTGGTAGGAATAGTTTCAGAAACAATGCTTATAGAGGAAACTTTAATTATAGACCATTCCCTAGTAATTCCTCTAATAATTATGGAAATTCCTACAATAATTCTTATGGTAATTTTAATAAGATGCCCTCTGATTTTGAGAATAGTGTGGAAGAATTTATGATCTCTCAAAAGAATTTTAATGCCTTGCTTGAAGAAAAATTGCTCAAAGTTGATGATTTGGCTAGGAACGTTGATAGACTTTCGCTTGATGTCGATTCTTTGAAACTTAGATCTACTCCTCCTAAGCATGATATCAATGAGTCTCTCAAAGCAATGAGAATTTCCATTGATGAGTGCAAGGAAAGAACCGCTAGATTGCGTGTTAAGAAAGATTGCTCTGTAAAGGCATGTTCTTCTAGTTTCCATGAAAATAATGATGAATGTCTTAAAGTTATTGATGTGTCCCCTATAAGATCTTTGTTTTGCAACATGAATCTCTACTCCTAATGTCTCAGTTGGTAGGTCACGTTCCGGGTTTTATTTTCGTCCCACCTAACCCGGTCTTTTTTGGTACTTCTTTGGTACTTCCTCCCACCTCCCACCCGTTTTATTTCGCTGGTTTTTTTCGTCCTTCCCCCACCCCACCGGTTTAGTTTCGCGTCACCCTCTCACACAACGAAAAAAATCTTAACGGATCATAACTTTCCATGCTGGTGCAAGTTATTTTTAATAATGTCTTTATGTGAAAGAATCAATCACGATCAATCTCTAAATATCAAATCTAAATTAATTAACCTTACCTTAAATTGCTCAATCACATTAATTAGGAAACAAAATAACCGATTTTAAGAAAATATCTACTCTTAATGGAGGGTATTACATACCAAGCATAGGTACGTCATTAGCTCGCTTCCTTCCCTTCTCTTCCCTTCGTCCCTTAGTCCCATGCTCGTGGCGCTGAAGTGGCATCGACAGGCAATGGTGGCGAGGACAGCACGTGGCAGCCCCTGAAGCACGAACACGACTGCACCTCGGGTCTGCCATCTCCCAAGATATGGGTGAGTTCTCGTGATGCCCACCCTAAACCCTCACGTCCTACAAATTCCTCAACCTCTACCATCTCGATTTCGTCCATGCTCTGATCCAAATGACGATGCAGCTCCGGCCGATTGACAATGGAGGTTTGCCATCCTTCCTCTCAGCACCCACTCCTGGAGGAACGACACGCCATGCCGATCGAACCCGGTCGAGATCACCCACCAAGATTGCTATTCGGAAGAAGAGTGGGACGGGATCTACACTTTTGTTAATATAACATATACTTGTGCAGGTGAGGGTTTTGTTTTAAAAATCCAATTTGTTTATCTTTTGTCGCTGAAATTGTTTACTAATTATGTCATTGGTTTTATTTCTTCTAGATGTTGTATATTCTTGGATTGAAGGGACTGTCTGACAAGGTGAAAGAGCTAATCTCTACTCCTAATGATCATGGGCTAATCTCTATAGTTTATTTTTGTCCGGTTTTTTTCGTCCCACCTCCACCCCCTAGCCAGCCCCACCCCTCGATCTTCTCCAAGTTTCCGGTTTTCTTTTTTCATGTAGGAAATCAGGACACAATCTATCTTTCCTTTAATGCACATCTCCCCAGTAAAAAAATCAGGACACTATCCCCTCCTTCCTATTAACACTAACACACATTTCTTCTGAAAATCCGGGACGTAATCCTCTCCTTCCCACTAATCTCTCTTATATGGCTTTCCCATAATTATGTCGGTCCTTCTTAGTTTGATATAATTCAATTTGGACGAAGGACGCCAGAGATTAACTTTCGTTGGCAGAGAAAGAGACTAGGGATTGATTGGTTTTAAACATTGGATTCAGTATTAGCTTAACATCTGCAGGAACAAGACGACCATAGGAAAGGCTGGCTTGCTCGACCTGCATGTTTCCTGTATATTCATTCTCTCTCCAATTCTAATACAGTCCAATTGATCATTGTATATTTATCTAATCATGGTTCCTATATCGTTTTGTATGGCTGCGTGATGGGGTCGCATCCACATGGGGGAATATCGCAGATTGGATCGGAAGCAGGCCGCACAAATGAACCACCCCACCTCGTTGTCTGCCTGCACGATCTCCATTAATATCCAGCGCCGCCTCTTGAGTGGACGACCTGCATGTCGCCAACAACACCACTTACCTCTGCGCTCCGACCAAAGATCATTGTCCAGGTGAGGGTACCTCGCCGCAAGCCCGCAACAGTTGTCGTCACTGTTGATTATTCGTACTCATATTAAGTTTCAGGCTCAGTCGTCTCTATCGTCACTCGTCAGCGCACAAACGATGGGTTGGTGCCATACTATCATGTGGCATCTCCGTCGTTCTGGGCCGGGAAGATAACAGATTTTCAGAAAACAAATAATACATTTTAACCTAACTTCCTTAAATTATGCAAATCAATCGATTCCTTTTATTGGTTCAATTTGTCTTAGGAAATAAATAACAGATTTTTAGGAAACAAATAATACATTTTAATCTAACTTTCCTAACTTATGCAAATCAATCGATTCCTTTTATTGGTTCAATTTGTCTTAGAAACAAATAACAGATTTTCAGGAAACAAATAATACATTTTAATCTAACTTCCTTAAATTATGCAAATCAATCGATTTCTTTTATTGGTTCAATTTGTCTTAGGAAACAAATAACAGATTTTCAGGAAACAAATAATACATTTTAATCTAACTTTCCTAACTTATCTAAATCAATCGATTCCTTTTATTGGTTCAATTTGTCTTAGGAAACAAATAACAGATTTTCAGAAAACAAATAATACATTTTAATCTAACTTCCTTAAATTATGCAATAACTTCCTTAAATTATGGAAATCAATTGATTCCTTTTATTGGTTCAATTTGTCTTAGGAAACAAATAACAGATTTTAGGAAACAAATAATACATTTTAATCTAACTTTCCTAACTTATTAGTGAAATTTGTTTTAGGAAACAAATAACAGACACGTCACAACTTTCCTCCCAATAAATAGTTTCTTAACATTTGCAAACTTTCCTAATCAGACACGTCACAAACGGGCAGGTACTGATATCACGTTATCCAACAATAAAACCCCATTTGCATAGAAATCAGTTCAAAAATCCTAACTTTCCTAAATTTTTACCTTTCGTTGATAACAACAAACATTTTCTATGTTTTCCATAGATATTAGCATTTTTTGAACTGAGATCTCCGGGTTATGATTTTTTTTGTGATTCTTTCCAATTGTGACCTCTTCTTCCACTCCGGCTCTTTGTCGGATAAACACCTCCACCACAGCCAGGTGACACCACCCTGGACCTCCTGCCTCTCCACAACTTCACCGCCACCTCCTTCTCGTACTCCATTAACAATCCCTCCGCCACATTTGTCCACGGCGGTGTCGAGGCCATGGTGCAGCAGCGTACCAGCGGTAGAGCAGCGCATAGCAGCAGGAAGCAACACGCAGTAGGCGAGGCTGAGGGGGCGGCCGGCAGAAGATGGCCATGACTGGAGGCGGCGCGAGGCAGGGGGGCAGCAGACGGGGCGAGCGCAGCCAGCGAGAGTGTGGCGCGCGACCAGGGTGTGTGTCGCGTGGGGCACAGTGGTGCGGTGGCTGCGGCGAGCGCGACGGCAGCGGCGGGCGCGACCGACGCGGTGTAGCACAGGTGTGGGCATGGAGAGGGAGTGGCCCCGCGGGCGCGGAAGAAGAGCGGCAGGCTCGGGCATGGGCGTGCATAGGAGCGGGCATGTGCCACGAGGTCAATCCGAGGAGCTCGGTGGCTACCCTTGCAATGGCCATGGCGGACGGCGGTTCTCGGCCACGGCGAAATACCTAACGAGAGCAAACGAGAGGGGAGACAAGGGAAAGGCAAGAGGAGATCATGGCGGTGTCAATGGCGCCCTAGGCGAAGACATGGGAGCTCGGGGCGCCCGGATCGAACGGCAATGTCGCGGTGGCCCAAGGTTGAGGAAGACGGCAGCGACATCGATGCGGGGGTGCTGGACTTGATCTCGTTGGCGCAGACGAAGTAGCGAAGGCATTCGGAGCTCCTCGACAAGCTCCTAGCCCGCAGGGAGGGCAGTGGCCATGTGGACGGGGTCGGTCATGGTGGCCGTGGCGTCTGACTTCCTCCAGATCGACGGGATCGAGCGAGCGAGGAGGAGAAGTGGATTTGGGAGGGGGCGTCAAGGAGGAGTGAGGCCATGGGGTAGGGAAGGTAGGGCGTCACCCTTATCCATTCCCCTTCGATGCCAGCGAGGTGGTCGGGCGGGAGCCCGTCTCTGTAGCGACGCGGCTCAGGGAACAGGAGAAGACGACCGCACGGGGCCTGGACCGCTGAGCCGGTTCGTTGGCAAGGCCCGGGGGCCAGGGCGAATCCCCTTTTACATCGTCCTTTTGGGTTTTCAATGTATTCTAATCTGTTTCTCCTTTTTAACACAGTTTTCTATTTATTCTTAGCAACTAAATGATCTCTACTCCTAATGTCTCAGTTGGTAGTCTCCATTTCGGGTTTATTTTCGTCCCACCTCCCGAGTGAGGGAGAGGGGGAGAGAGAGTGAGGAAGAGGGAGGGAGAGGGTGTGTGTGTGTGTGAGAATTTGATGGTAAAAAAGGTCGTCGATGTCACTTAATATGTATGAGAATATTCAATGTAATATTAACATAACTGATATTGAACTTTTAAAGTTAATGTGGCCCCGTTGCAACGCACGGGCGTTCTTCTAGTCTTAATAATGATGGGACTAGAGATGAGTCAACTTTAGTTAAAAGGCGTCCCAATGATTCGGAGTTTTTAGATCTTGATGCTAAATTTGGTAAAAGTGGGACTGGAGAGGTCAAGACTTTAAACAGCATTGAACCCACTATCTTGGATTTCAAGGAATTTGATTATGATAATTGTTCTTTAGAAGGTTGTATTTCCTTGTTGCAATCCGTTGTGAATTCTCCTCATGCTTATAGTCAAAATAAAGCTTTTACCAAACATATTGTAGATGCCTTGATGAAATCTTTTGATGAAAAACTTAATTTGGAAATTTCTATACCTAGAAAACGTTATGATGAGTGGGAACCTACTATAAGATTAAAATTAAAGATTATGAGTGTTATGCTTTATGTGATTTGGGTGCTAGTGGTTCCACGATTCCGAAAACTTTATGTGATATTCTAGGTTTCCATGATCTTGATGATTGCTCTTTAAATTTGCACCTTGCGGATTCCACCATTAAAAAGCCAATGGGAAGGATCAATGATATTCTCATTGTTGCAAATAGAAATTTGGTGCCCCTGGATTTTATTGTTCTTGATATAGATTGCAATCTTTCTTGTCCTATTATTCTTGGTAGACCTTTCCTTAGAAAGATTGGCGCGATTATTGATATGAAGGAAGGGAATATTAGATTCCAATTCCCATTAAGGAAATGCATGGAGCACTTTCCAAGAAAGAAAATTAAATTACCTTATGAATCTATCATGCGAGCTACTTATGAATTAAGTGCCAAAGATGACACTACTTAGATCTATCCTCGCTTTTATGCCTAGCTAGGGGCGTTAAACGATAGCGCTAGTTGGGAGGCAACCCAATTTTATTTGTGTTTTTTTGTTTCTATTTCTTTTTAGTAATAAATTTTGCATATACATTCTGTTTAGATGTGTTTTTATGTTTTAATTAGTGTTTGTGCCAATTAGAACCTATAGGATAACCTATGGTGATAGTTGATTTGATTCTGCTGAAAAACAGAAACTTTGCACGCACGAAATTAGTTTTGTTTAATCACAAAAACGTTGATTCTTTTTTCTGTAGATCCATATACAAATTATCCAGGACTTCCTATTTTGGTAGGATTTGTAGAGTTCCAGACGTATTCGTGGGTTACATATTGCTATAGACTGTCCTGTTTTTGACAGATTGTGCCTTTCGTGTGTTGTTTGCTTATTTTGATGCATCTATGGCTAGTATTAAGTAGTATGAACCATAGAGGACTTGAAATATAGTAGGATTAACACCAATATAAATAAAGAATGATTTAATTACAGTATTTTATGTGGTGGTTTTGCTTTCTTTCACTAACGGAGCTTATGAGATTTCCTATTGAGTTTTGTGTTGTGAAGTTTTAAAGTTTTGGGCAAAGATTTGATGGACTATAGAATAAGGAGTGGCAAGAGCCTAAGCTTGGGGATGCCCATGGCACCCAAATATATTCAAGAATAGCCAAAAGCCTAAGCTTGGGGATGCCCCGAGAAGGCATCCCCTCTTTCTTCTTCGTTCATTGGTAACTTTACTTGGAGCTATATTTTTATTCGCCACATGGTATGTGTTTTTCTTGGAGCGTCTTGTATGATATTAGTCTTTTCTTTTTAGTTTACCACAATCATCCTTGCTGTACAGACCTTTTGGGAGAATCCCACTTGATTAGAATTTACTAGAATACTCTATGTGCTTCATTTATATCTTTTGAGCTAGATAGTATTTGCTCTAGTGCTTCACTTATATCTTTTAGAGCACAGCGGTGGCTTAATTTTGAAGAAACTATTAATCTCTCATGCTTCACTTATATTATTATGGGAGTCTTTTAGAACAGCATGGTATTTTCTATGGTTATAAATTTGGTCCTAAAATGATGAGTATCCAAGTTGGGTATAATAAAAACTATCATAGAAAGTGCATAAAACACAAGGATCAATTTGATGCTTGATAATTTTTTGAGATATAGAGGTAGTAATGTTAGAGCCATGCTAGTGAGTAATTAAGAAATACTTGTGTTGAAGTTGGCAAGTCTCGTAGCATGGACGTATGGTAAAAGTTGTGTGACAAATTTGTTGCATGAGGTGCTCTTTTAATTGTCTTCCTTCTGAGTGGAGGTCGGGATCACGCGATGGTTAACTCCTACCAACCCTTCCCCTAGGAGCATGCGTAGTAGTACTTTGCTTCGAGGGCGAGTAGACTTTTGCAATAAGTATATGAGTTCTTTATGATTAATGTGAGTCCATGGATATACGCACACTCACCCTTCCACTTTGCTAGCCTCTATTATACCGCGCAACTTTCGCCGGTATCATGCAGCCATTATTTACCTTCCTCAAAACAGCCACCATACCTACCTATTATGGCATTTCCATAGCCATTTCAAGATATATTGCCATGCAACTTTCCACCGTTCCGTTATTATGACACGCTCCATCATTGTCATATTGCTCTTTGCATGATCATGTAGTTGACATCGTATTTGTGGCAAAGCCACCTTCATAATTTTCATACATGTCGCTCTTGATTCATTGCATATCCTGGTACACCGCTGGAGGCATTCATATAGAGTCATATCTTGCTCTAGTTTTGAGTTGTAATTTTTGAGTTGTAAATCAATAAAAGTGTGATGATCTTCATTATTAGAGCATTGTCCCAGTGAGGAAAGGATGATGAAGACTATGGTTCCCCCACAAGTCGGGATGAGACTTCGGACTTTAAAAAGAAAAAAAAAGAAAAAAAGATAAAGGCCAAAAAAAGAGAAAGGCCAAAGAAAAAAAAAGAGAAAAAAAGAAAAAGAAAATGAGAGAAAAAGAGAGAAGCGACAATGCTACTATCCTTTTTACCACACTTGTGCTTCAAAGTAGGATCATGATCTTCATGATAGCGAGTCTCCTATGTTGTCACTTTCATACACTAAGTGGGAATTTTTCATTATAGAACTTGGTCTGTATATTCCAGTGATGGGCTTCCTCAAAATGCCCCAGGTCTTCGTGAGCAAGCAAGTTGGATGCACACCCACTTAGTTTCTTTTGTTGAGCTTTCATATATTTATAGCTCTAGTGCATCTGTTGCATGGCAATTCCTACTCACTCACATTGATATCTATTGATGGGCATCTCCATAGCCCGTTGATATGCATAGTTGATGTGAGACTATCTTCTCCCTTTTTGTCCTCACAACCACCACCATATACCACCATAGTGCTATGTCCATGGCTTGCGCTCATGTATTGCATAAGAGTTGAAAAAGATGAAGCGCGTTGAAAAGTAAGAACCAATTGCTTGACTGAAACCGGGGTTGTGTATGATGGGAGTATTTTGTGTAATGAAAATGAAGCATGGCCTAACTATATGATTTTGTAGGGATAAGCTTTCTTTGGCTATGTTATTTTGATAGGACATGATTATTTGTTAGTATGCTTCGAAGCATTACTATTTTTTATGTTTTATAAGCTTTTATCTTGAATCATTTGGATCTGAGCAATCATGAAGAAAATTACATTGAGAATTATGCTAGGTAGCATTCACATCAAAAATTCTGTTTTTATCATTTACCTACTCGAGGACGAGCAGGAATTAAGCTTGGGGATGCTTGATACGTCTCCAACGTATCTATATTTTTTGATTGTTCCATGCTATTATATTACCCATTTTGGATGTTTATGGGCTTTACTTTACATATTTATATCATTTTTGGGACTAACCTACTAACCGGAAGCCCAGTCCATATTGGTGTTTTTTTGCCTATTTCAGTATTTAGAAGAAAAGGAATATCAAACGGAGTCCAAACGGAATGAAACCTTCGTGAGTGTGATTTTTGGAACAAACATGATCCAGAGGACGTGGAGTGCAAGTCAAGAAGCAGTCGAGGTGGCCACGAGGGTGGAGGGCGCGCCCACCCCTACAGGGCACGCCCCCCTATCTCGTGGGCCCCTCGGGCGGCCACCGATGTACTTCTTCCTCCTATATATACCAACGTAACCCGAAAACATCAGGGGAGCCAACGAAAAACTATTTCCACCGCTGTAACCTCTTGTATCCGCGAGATCCCATCTTGGAGCCTTCGTCGGTGCTCCGCCGGAGGGGGAATCGACCACGGAGGGCTTCTACATCAACACCATAGCCCCTCCGATGAGTTGTGAGTAGTTTACCACAGACCTTCGGGTCCATAGTTATTAGCTAGATGGCTTCTTCTCTCTTTTTGGATCTCAATACCATGTTCTCCTCGATCATCTTGGAGATCTATTCGATGTAACTCTTTTTGCGGTGTGTTTGTCGAGATCCGATGAATTGTGGGTTTATGATCAAGTTTATCTATGAGAAATATTTGAATCTCCTCTGAATTCTTTTATGTATGATTAAGTTATCTTTGGAAGTCTCTTTGAATTATCAGTTTAGTTTGGCCTACTAAATTTATCTTTCTTGCAATGGGAGAAGTGCTTAGCTTTGGGCTCAATCTTGCGGTGCGCTTTCCCAGTGACAGCAGGGGAAGCAAGGCACGTATTGTATTGTTGCCATCGAGGATAAAAAGATGGGGTTTATATCATATTGCATGAGTTTATCCCTCTACATCATGTCATCTTTCTTAATGCGTTACTCTGTTCTTATGAACTTAATACTCTAGATGCATGCTGGATAGCGGTCAATGTGTGGAGTAAAAGTAGTAGATGCAGGCAGGAGTCGGTCTACTTGTCACGGACGTGATGCCTATATACATGATCATGCCTAGATAATCTCATAATTATTCACTTTTCTATCAACTAGCAGAGTGGCCCGCTCAATGCGCGGGCTAGGATTTGTAAAGTTTAATATTAGTATCATTAATTAATTTAAGATTAGAATTAAGTTACTCTTAACTATAAATATTTATTTCAATATTAAACAAATATTTAGAATAAATATGCAGTTAAAACTATTAGATTTATAAAGACAAAGTTTGATAGTTAAAAGAACTGCCTTTGCATAGTTTATTAGAGTAAGACACACAAAAAAGTATAAAATACAAGGAGGGCATTTTCTTTAGAGTGTTGAATTCAATGCAAGAGTGTCTTCCTTAGCATTGTGATCGTTTTTATAAAATGTTATTTCATATGTAATCATGTCGGTTATGAATTTATTTGTAAGATGTAAACTTGACCATTGTTTGAATTGATAATGGAAAGAGCAATTTTTGGAATGTTGAAATACTTTTGAACAAAAATATAATCATGTTGTTTTCTTTTGACAAATCCCAGCGTCTATTTAGACATGTGTAGTATATATGATAAATGTTACAATATGGCCTCTTCTACTTAGCTGAAGCATCATATCATGTAATAATTATATTGTAAACTCTTCAACATCCACGTGCACATATTCAAGTACATAAATTTGTATTCTGTTTAGATGCCCCACAAAGTACCAAGGACAACTCATTGGTGATATTCCTCATTTATGTTACATTTTTGGACAAAAAATAAATGTATTTCCCATGCAAGAGGTAGATGAATACCATCCTCAATACTCGATACCTCAGTGGTTAGGGTTACAGTTCACAACCTCACATTCATCACACTTCTCATCTCATAGTACACATAAGGATACATCTATTAGATGGTATCAATGTTGAATGCACATATGGCAAGTATGACATGCTTCTTTTGATAACTTAAACGAAGAACATGTATGTTTTGAGATCAGCATGTGTTCTAAGGTTATATCACAGAATTCAGATACCTATTGTGCTCTTTAGAAGCTTTGTGTGGCTAAGGACATACAAAATCATTTAGTACCAATCATATTCTTCAGCGTATTTACATAAGGTATTCTCTAATATAGTTATATATAGTTGTCATAGAAATAGGAAGAATTACATTAGTAATGTGCAATGGCTGGCTTCATGCATAATTTATAGTTTATGCATTATGAGAAACTAAATTCCAAGATGATTGTTCAACTCAATTATGTCCCAACTAATATAGGAAGTATGATAAGAAATATAAGGGCATGCCAATTATGTCTATGAGGGAACATTGGAGATATAAATATTTGAAGTGAGGAGAGATTTTAACCAGCAAGCATATCAAATGATTAATCAACATTGGCATAAATCATTTGGTCTTCTGCATTGAAAAAAATAGTCATATACATAGATCTATGTAGTGCAGTACACAATAGGTGCTCATAAATCAACCTAGTGCATAGAATAATACGTGGTATGTGAGGATTGAGGAGTTGTGTCTCCACCCTTCTGAATTTCTATTTGTCCGTTGCCAGCACAACTTTGATAGTCCTATGAAGAATATTTACACCAAAATTACTCACAAATCAAAAGGCCAACATCTTCTGTACGCATCTTTGATTTCCCATCGGCGCAATAGCCTCAATCGCACATTATATAAGATAAACATAAGGGACTACCTACCTTAGGTTTGAAACTTTGATTACCATGTTCTTTTGTTTTCTTGCCGAAACTGAGACTGTGTCAACCCACAGCATGAAGATCCCATAGACATCTTAAACATTTTCAAATACCTAGACAACACATCCTTATTGTTGCTGTAAGATTCCAAGCTAAGTCATTTTGAAGCTAGGGCATAACACTAACCATGTCATCTGTAATTAGTAAATTACCGGGACACCAAACAATTGAGCATGTGTAACTAAAAATAAAATCATTTTTTAAAACCAATTGAGGTGCTATGCAAGAACGCCAAGCAATTGAGCATATGTAGATCAAAACACCATGTGATCTAAAATGAATCATACATCTGCAATTATTTAATTATACGAACACCATTAGTAGATAATTAATAGGTTCATGTTAGGTGAACCAAACCTCGTGCTTAGGATCATGAAAGCGCTGCTATAGAAGAGCTTGGTAGAAAATCACTAGGGTCGTTCCCCTACCGTGCCCGCGCAGTCGCGCTTATGTTGCTGGCTCGTCCCTTGACCTGCTTATTTCATTGGTTCCTCAACTCTGTTGCCTCTTTAGGTGCCGAGTGTCATCGGCAGCGAGGATGCCGTGAGTATCCAATGTCACAGTCTGTTTCGGTTACACTGAGCTGCAAACCATTCTTAGCAATAACAACATGTAGACTTGGACTAATGCATCAGCATGTATGTAGATCGGTATTGGGAATAGTAATATCCACATGCAAACATGGACCATGCATACATAGATTGGAAATTTGGGATATGACAATATCCATGCATACCTTTGCATGCAGACTTTGAACTTTTTCTTTTGAGGGATGCATGCAGGGTTGGTCTTATTTTTTCTAGGGATGCTTGCAGACTTGGACATGGTAATGCATCAACATATATTTAAATTGAAATTGCAGAATAGTAACATGCAAAGGAATGCATCCTTAAGTATGCAGACTGAATTGGAGAATATCTATGCATACCTTGCATCAACATCCTAGCTAGCAACCAAGCACGGCTGTAGTTTAGGCCAATGCTGCACCGTCAGCACCAATACAGCATACAAAGCTGTGCTAAATAACCAACAACTAATACGTAATGGATGGAGTATATGATAATGAGATACGCAAAGGAGGGTGTGAAATACCTTCACTTCCGGTGGGAAACTTTAGAGGAAACTACTATAAAAAATTGTTATAAGAATGAACTTCGGTTAACCAAATATTCTAGAATGGGCACAAATACAGACAACAAAATCCTCATGTTTGAAGGTCGTAAGCCATAATGGGTAGCCAATGCAAAATGTTATACTAATGTTTAGTGCAGAACACTTTATCTACAAAAGACTTCCTTCCTATGAATTTCTAATCACCAGTTGGCTCTTGTGATTTTCGAGTATACCAGTTGTTTCCTCCTATTAGCTAGCACAGTCCAACAAATTTTCTCGGAACTCAGTTTTGTTGAGGAAAAAACCATAGTAAACATCACATCATGCGACATATATATCTTGCGCATTGCCACATATACATCACAATGATAGATAAACAACTCTAGTTTTACATTGCTGACACTAATAAAAATATATAGAGATTTCATAAATGAAGTAGTTCTAAAAATATATCTATCACATACCAGTACGTAGCTCTGAGTTGTGTGCATAAGGAAATTCTATGATTAATCTTGTAGATATTGCATGCATGCACTTGTCAAAAGAGGCAAAAGTCTTGTACCTAGCTCTCCTAGGTACATGAGGATGATGCATGCACATGTGCAGGTCTGAAAAATCATAGCTTGCATGCTCGAGCGGCAACAGGCAAGTAATATTTTGATTCGTACCTAGCTCCTTTCCATAGAGATACAAGGATGATGCATGCACGTGTGACAATGAGTGCTCCTTCGATCTGTGCATGAAACGCAAAGCCGTTGAAGTGCATGCATAAGAGAATCGGAAGATCGGCCAAGGGTAGCTAGACGAACTGCACGGAGGCGGCGGCGGCGGCAAAACAGAGGCTGCTGAACTGCATATGCAAGGGTGGAGGCTCCTACGGTCGGATGAGGGTGCGAGGCGATCAACTCTGCGACGGCGCCGGCGACGGCGGCATAGGCATATGCGAGGTCATCGGGGGTTTTCTCCTCGTCACTTGTTTTGTCTTGATCGTGCAAGCTATAATGTTTTGTGGTGTATAATCTATATCTCTTGTTTTTAGATCTACTAGGTATTTGCCCGTGCGTTGCAACGGGAGCATAAAATTAGAAGGACAAGGAGCATAAAATTCTAGTGGTCCGACACTAATCATGTCAAATTTATACATTTTATTCTTGTTTCATTTATTTATTTTCTTCTTCTTTTTCTCCTTCATCAATTTATCTCCTCCTCCCCGGTCCAAGATTTCTACCACCTTCAAATGCACATCTAGCGATTTTTTTGGGGTTGCAATATAATACGTAGATTGATTGTGTTTTATTTGGACGGAGTGTTTGGCAGCCATGTAAAACAATGTATATACACACATTGTTTAAAGCAATATAATATTTTGCAACGATGAAAAAAACTATTATGTATTTCAGACTCACTGTCCATCTGGTTTTAACTAATATACAAGATGAACAAGCCGACAACAGATGTTTTGATCGGCAAGCCTGTTACTATGTTCTAGTGTATGCCAATATGTGCTCCATCTTTTAAGATATAGACCAAGTGACAAAATAATGGTGATTATTTCAAGAAAATAACACATTCTCAAGATACCACCTGGTATCATTAGCAAGTAGTACAACTTTTAGTGTCACAAATTCAACACCAACATACCGCTTCCAAGTTCCAACGTAATAAAGGAACACGCCCATACAAAATAGTTTGAGTAAAGCAGTGTCTATTTGTCATCTGAACTATTGGATATGGGATAAAAATGGTCTGTTGAAAACATGCAGTCCCCATTGATGATAAGCAACGAACCCAATGAGATTACAGCCCGACTTTGAATATCTTACATTCAAAACCTGTAGAAATTGATGCTAATCAAATAGTAATCAGTGCTATACCCATGTAATATACTCAGGTGATTGTGTTAGTGCTTGGTACTATTGTTTTCGGCAATACCATACTAATCTATAGTAATTAGTGCTGAACCTGGAGTATGGAGATGACCCATTGACTACTGGCTTCACACCTGCCTTAGTGCTTGGTACAATTGTTTTCGGCAAAGGATTAAGCTTGTTTTTGCACCTCTGGTGGAGCAGCTAGCAGCTGTTGCCTTTACCTGGATTCAGTTGTGAGGCACGAATCATTAGACTAAGTACAGAACCTTGTTTTATAAATATAACACAACTACTATCTCACATCAAAATCTTACCTGTGCTGAAATCTTACAACAGATGTTTACATTTACTTTCTGAAGAACAAGAAGCTACTACCATTTTCACATTATACTGGGCGCGCACACTGGGAGATTGCCATGTATCATTGTTTTTCCTACTGCAGTGTCGCTTGTTTGATTGCTCTGCTGATGGCCCTGTTCAGTGCGAGAAGAGGCACATCTGACGCCTACCCAAAAATAGAACTAAGAAATGAATATAAGGAGACGGGAAAAGAGATCAAAGAAGGAACAGTCAAAGATAACCTTACCTCGGAAGGATCTTCATCAGGTTTTTCATTTCAGATATAGACAACAAGAACATCTTCACCCCCACTTAATCCAAGCAATCTCTATTGTTCAAGCAGACAAATCCTCAGCTTGCCCCTGGTTCTAGTCAATCGCCACTTCATAAGAGCTTCAATAATCTGCATTGAAAAAGTCAATTGAATTAAAAATAGTGTAAGTAACCAACATACAGGCTGGTGCAGGGTGGTGCGTCACGAGAGGAGGCGGTTGTCTCCTTGGCCCAAGGCGGTGGAGGAAAGACCTGTTGCCGCAGGCGATGGAGTTGGGGTCTACCTGTCCTGAGGCTGCGACGCCGGCGAGGACAGGGGCAAGCGCAGCCGTGGGATGAGAGAGGCCGCCGCGCGTGGGCGAGGAGGGCGTCTGGCGGCGTGCTGGCGGGGTGTGGGGAGGGGTCCAGATGGTGACGGCGGACCAGAGATCGACGGCGGCGAGGTCCGACAGAGAAGGGCGAGGTGCGGCAGAGGAGGCGAGGGGTGGGCTGGTGCTGGCGACGACGCAAACCTAGCGCGCCTGATCGTTGCGACGGGAACAGAACGTGCGGGGGACATGTGGGCTGGCGCGATTTTGCTGGGCTTGGCCCATGTGCACGCCGAAGAGGAGCAGAATGCTCGACGAACGACAGACGACGTAAGAGGGGAGAGGGAACGCTACGTTTCTTTTAGGTAGTAGAGAAGATATAGACAACAAGAACATCTTCACCCCCACTTAATCCAAGCAATCTCTATTGTTCAAGCAGACAAATCCTCAGCTTGCCCCTGGTTCTAGTCAATCGCCACTTCATAAGAGCTTCAATAATCTGCATTGAAAAAAGTCAATTGAATTAAAAATAGTGTAAGTAACCAACATACAGGCTGGTGCAGGGTGGTGCGTCACGAGAGGAGGAGGCGGCTTGTCTCCTTGGCCCAAGGCGGTGGAGGAAAGACCTGTTGCCGCAGGCGATGGAGTTGGGGTCTACCTGTCCTGAGGCTGCGACGCCGGCGAGGACAGGGGCAAGCGCAGCCGTGGGATGAGAGAGGCCGCCGCGCGTGGGCGAGGAGGGCGTCTGGCGGCATGCTGGCGGGGTGTGGGGAGGGGTCCAGATGGTGACGGCGGACCAGAGATCGACGGCGGGGAGGTCCGACAGAGAAGGGCGAGGTGCGGTAGAGGAGGCGAGGGGTGGGCTGGTGCTGGCGACGACGCAAACCTAGCGCGCCTGATCGTTGCGACGGGAACAGAACGTGCGGGGGACATGTGGGCTGGCGCGATTTTGCTGGGCTTGGCCCATGTGCACGCTGAAGAGGAGCAGAATGCTCGATGAACGACAGACGACTTAAGAGGGGAGAGGGAACGCTACGTTTCTTTTAGGTAGTAGAGATATAATCTACAGAGTATATATCTCTTGGTAGTTAGACCAATCAAAGGGTTATGGAATATTTTTTTCATGTGAAGGGTTGTGGAAACTTCATCTACATGGGCTGATTTTAAGGATGGCATTGGTGGGTAATTTCTTTAACTTTAAAGTTAATCTAACGGTTGTGAATTTTAGATGTAGAAAATTAAAGGTTAGATGTTTCTAATTATTGTGGTAATTTCTAGCCTATTTCTATTTTTCTGGTTAATCCATCAAATACTTTTTATATATAATAGATTGCTCGACAGTAATTTGTTCGTCCACCGTAATACTTATGCTATCTTAAGAGAAGCCACTAGTGAAACCTATGGCCCCGAGGGTCTATCTTTTATCATATAAGCTTTCCATCTACTTTTATTTGCATCTTTACTTTTTCAATCTATATTACAAAATACCAAAAATATATTTATCTTATCATACTATCTCTATCAGATCTCACTTTCGCAAGTGGCCGTGAAGGGATTGACAACCCCTTTATTGCATTGGTTGCGAGTTCTTTGTTTGTTTGTGTAGGTGCGTGGGACTTTTGAGGAGCCTCCTACTGGATTGATACCTTGGTTCTCAAAAACTGAGGAAAATACTTACGCTGCTATTGCTACATCACCCTTTCCTCTTCAAGGAAAACCAACGCAAGCTCGAGACGTAGCACTCCCTGCTGCCTGGCCCCTCCCTGATGCGCCTGGACGACGCCACGGAGATGCCCGAACCCCCTCGACCTCTTTCTCACTCTTCCCGTGGCCCTCCTCTCCTCTACTTCCTCTCTCTCACCCGCGTCGAGCGCCATCATAGCCGCCGCTTGCTGTTGTCGTGGCCACAGCCACTGCCTCACCTCTCAGAAGCGTTCAGAAGCTCTGCCTCGACCACCTCTTCCAACCCCACCGAGTTGTGCCCTGCCAGAAGCCCTGCAGCGTCGTCCCCGACATCATCTTCAACCTCTGGCCGCCGGCAAACTCAACAGGGATTCGCGAGCTCCAGTCTCTCCCTGGCCTCGCCGTTGGCTCTGCTAGATTCGCCGTGTGCCCCTGCCCCCTTCCCCCTCTCTCCCCATGCTAGCCCGTGCCATATAACCATCATGGCCATCGGAGCCGATAGCTCCTCGCCGCCGGTCATGTCGCCACCGCGACTACGGCCGTGCAAGAACATGTCCAATCCCACCGCTACACTCAGTGCACTCCCAGGAGCCGAGCACACCCACCAGATCGTCACTCGTGCTCCGTAGCCCTCTTTCGGTGCACGCCCAGACTCCGGCCGCAACCTGGCTCGACGCCGGCGTCATCTCCGGCCACCCTCGTGCACACCGCTTGCTTCACTCGATGCGCGAGTTCGCCAGCAGCACGTAGATGCCCTCCGCCGGACATTTGGTCGCCGGAGGAGGATTTCCGACGTGCTTCGCCGCGTCTGGCCTCGCCGGCGACTCAACGCCGGTGGGTTTGACCTTGTTTGACATGGGGTTTGACCCCCCCTAGGGTCACTGATGCTGGACCATGCCCTTGTTTAGTTTAGGTGTTAGTTTAGTTAGCGCTAATTAACTTAGTTAATTAGTTGACTCACTGACCAGTGGGCCCAGGCCCTAATTAACCTAGGTTAGTGCTAACCTAACACTAACTAACTCTGTTAGTTAGTTGTTACACTGACATGTGGGTCCCAACGGTCAGGTTTGACCTGGGTTGGCACCTTTGACCTGCTGACGTCACCCCGACATCATGCTGACACAGTTAACCTTTTTCTGAATTTAATCTTATTCAGGAAATTCCAGAAAATGCCTTAAACTTCTAAAATTCATAGAAAATTATCTGTAACTCCAAATGCAATAAGTTATATATGAAAAATGATCAGAAAAATCTAAACTATCCAGCTGAACTAGTTTCACGCATGTTAAAGCAACTTAAACCTGTTGTTTATATAAAAACATGATAATGCACTTTATAAAGTCATAGTTTGAGTTTGAACTTGAACCTTGGGTTCAAAATAACTCAAACCACCCTGTTTGTAGTTGCATTAGCCCAACACACTCATTTTGCCATGTCATGATCATGCATCATATTTGGTAAAGGTAGCGGTGAGAGGCCATGTAGGAGTACATGGTGGGTTGTCTCGTTGAAGCCGTCCTCAGGAACTGAGTTCCGTGTTTGTGATCCATTAACAGTTACTACCACGCATTGGGCCCGAACCAATGGACCCTCTCAGATTCTTAATCACCCTTTTCCTCTGTCCAGGAGTTGCAAGTAGTTTTTGGTGTTTGTAGTATGCTGGAGGCCGTGCGCAGCGCTGACCCGAGGTCTGGGCTGTGATGCGGTAGGCACGTGGCCGGGTATGCAGGGCGCCCATTTGGTGTCGCGGTACCCTGTACACATCATTCGGGGACGTATGTGGAAACCTCGGCCGGACTCCCTGCGGATGGAACCTGAATAGGCGATAAACCTGGACTAGAGACTTGACTGTTTAGGTAGGCCATTCCCGACACCCTCGTTGGGCTTCCGCTTGAAGGTTGCCGAGTACATGTCGTGTAAACGGCGGTAAGGGTGAGAGCGTGTGTGAAGAAGTACACCCCTGTAGGGTTAACATCATCTATTCGAATAGCCGCGTACGCGGTAAAGGACCTCTGGGTTGCCTATATAGTTCATAGACAAGTGAAAGTGGATACTCTAAAATACGCTAGATAAGCGTGAGTGCTATGGATGGCGTTCTTGTAGGGAGACGGGAGCGGATCCATAGCGGTGTATTGATATGGTGAATATGTGGACTCGTGTGCGCCACCCCAAAAGAGTTACTTGCAGTCGTAGTTCAGGATAGCCACCGAGTCAAAGTTGGCTTGCTGCAGTTAAACCCTACAATCCCTTTGTTGATAATGATGCATATGTAGTTAGTTCTGATGTAAGTCTTGCTGGGTACATTTGTACTCATGTTTGCTTAATTTATGTTTTTGCAGAGAGACTTCAGTCTCGCTAGTAGTTCCACGTGGACTTCGACGTTTAGCTTGTTACTTCAGCTACGATCTTGTGCCCTCGGCAGGATCTGGTAGATAGTCAGGCTTCTTAGCCTTTTTCATTTATAGATGTCTGCACCCGGACATGTTAAGCTTCCGCTTGTGCTTTGACTTGTATGCTCTAATTGTTGGGTCACGAGACTCATGTTTGTAATATCTCGCTCCTCGGAGCCTATTGAATAAAGTACTTGAGTTGTAGAGCCATGTTGTGAAGCCATGTTGTATTTGCACATATCGAGCATATTGTGTGTATGGTATTGAAATGCTTGGTATGTGTGGGATCTGACTATCTGGTTGGTTATCCTTGGTGGCCTATCTTACCGGGAAATGTCTCCTAGTGCTTGCACCGAGCCCTAGTAGCTTGCTACTGCTCCGGAACACTTAGGCTGGCCCGCATGTGTCCTTCTTCATTCCTGTGTCTGTCCTGTTGGGGAAATGTCACGCGGTGTCTACCGGAGTCTTGTTAGCCTGCTACAGCCCGGATTACTGGAGTCCTACTAGCCCAGGTGCTATAGCCTGGATTCACTCGCTGATGGCCGACACGTTCATGGCTGGGTAATGTATGCTTGTCCCTGTAAGTTAGCGCCACTTTGGGTTCACGACTAGCCATGTCAGCCTGGGTTCTTTGTCATATGGATGCTAGCGACACTATCATATACATGAGCCAAAAGGCGCAAACGGTCCCGGGCCTGGTAAGGCAACACCCGTGGGAATAACGTGCGTGAGGCCGCAAAGTGATATGAGGCGTTACATGCTAGATCGGTGTGACATAGGATCCGGGTCCTGACAACTTTGGTATCAGAGCCTGACTGCCTGTAGGATTACCAAGCCAAACTGGTCGAAGTTGATCTAGAAATTCTTAAGTTATATAAGGGCATTGATTGTGGTTGGGAACGTAAGGCTCTTTTTACTCCTTATACCTTATGCCCTTCTGATCTGAGTCGTCTTATCTTTCCTACGGGGTTAAGGAACTAGGCTCTCTCTTCTTTCTATCAGGATCACGTGTTACTAATCTGTAGACCTATAGGATTGATGATTCTAAGCTTCAGCTCAGTTCCTACTATCTTCTGTATGTTCATAGTTGGTCTCGGTACCTTGATATTGTGATTCTGAGTGGTTATGCCACCATTTTTGCAGTATGTTTCAAATCTTTTCGAGCATTTACAGCAGTTATGCTATCCCAGTCATCCCAGGTTACTAAACAATCTGATGCATTTGCAAATTCTTTCTTACCACTCCGAAGTTCCTTTGGACAGTTTAACCACACTAGCTAGTGTGCTGAGGCACTTCTTTTCCTCGGTATATAGGTTGGAGCTATTATTATGACTCTAGGTGTCTAGAGTATCATCTAGTAATCTAGCCATGTTTTGTGTTCCTAGTGTGATGATTCTGGCCATCATTCTCGAAAGCATCTCGTGATGCCATTTAGTTAGTAGGCATTCTATTCCTGGGTTCTCGTACCCAGATTCACCCTACTTACTTCATGTTGATAGTGTTGCTTGTTCCTTTAGGTTATTAGTAACCTTTGCGATATCCCTCGAGGTTCATGGTATATCGTTCTTCCAAATACCATGGACTATCTATGGCAGCAGTTCCTCACCGAACCGAAAGATCGCAACCAGAGTGCTCTTGACGAGTTCTCCATTCTATGTTGTTACTCTGCCAGTTCTACCCTTCCACATGGGTTATCCGGAAGAAATATGTTGAGCTTTGCTCGACATACTAATCTATGCATCCACGACTCAAAAAATCATATGTTCCTTTGAGTTGTCCCTCTTTAGTTGTATTCCGACCCACGTCTATCAATTGATAGTCAGGAGTAGTCGTGCACTTGTGTTTAGCGATGCCTACTACTCTTGGGGTTCATCAAGCCATTCTATTCCGAAATGACTAGGAGAAACAAACTCCAGAACCTCATCTATATCCAGGATTGGGTCAAAGCAGTTGTAATCCGCATATCAAAATGCCAATCCGGCTTTTTTCTGTTCTACCCTGGAGTATTACCATCTCTATATCAAGAATGTCATGGGAATTGCACCCCATTCTATGAAATTTCGATACAGTGATACCCCTCGCCCTTATTATTCATTTCTTGGTTCCCGTGTTGTTGCAACCGGAACACCGACAAGTGAACCGTGAGGTGTGAAATCTATACTCCTAGCAACTCTGTCGCTCGGTAGTTAAGTGGACAATAACCTCATTCCTAGCATGTTGGTTATTGAATCATCACCCTAAGGTGGATCGTGCTACCTAGTCCTTATTTTCAGTGCACTTTTCGATCAACGAGTTAGGATAGTGCCAATCCTTGCTTATTTGCTCATATCATCTTGCCCTGAAAAGCAAGATTGCTCCCGAGTCTAGTAACATATCGGTGGTTCGTGATTTTCTAAATGTCTTCTCGGAAGTATCACCAGGTTGTCAGTTGACCACTATGTTAAGCTCGTGATCAAGTTGGCTTCTCTATGAACCACCCCTTCTCCAAGAATCTGTGTCAGATACCCCGAGCTAGTTGGTTAAGCTAAACAATAACTTGGAGAGTTGGAAGATAAAAGCTTGCCGACTTAGTTCATCTTAATGGATATTCTCTGTGTGTGTGTTGAAGAAAGATGATATCTTCATCGATTGATCCTCGTGGTCAATTATTGGATCTATTATATTATCTAATCTTTGGTTTGAGTATGGGCTATCGTCTAATCAAATCAGAACCAACGATATTCATAATGTTGTCTTACTAGTGGTTGTTTCCTCGAGCATACACCATTATATCTTTGGTCTGACCAATGCTATCACTTGTTCCCATAATTATGGAATTCCATCTTCATGGAAACCAGGATGAGTTGTTGTTGAGTCCATCAACAACATCCTTATCTCCTCCATGATTCGTGTTGAACATCCAGCTAGTATTGGAAACTTCCATAAGCATTATCTTCATGACCCGTTTGTGAAGTATATGTTCGGATGAAAGATGTGACCTCCTCTAATTCACGTGCATTTGATGCAAGTTGCTGCCGTGAATTTGAGAAAAGTTGTTTTAACTTCCTCTGAAATCATCCCAAGTCAGTCATGCACGTGTGAAGTATTCCATGGTCTGATAGACCGATCATCTTCATTCTGTGGGTATCCCTAGCACACAAAGCCACTAACTGATTTGTTCCAGGAAAAGGAATTCCTTCATAAGAGCTAATCATATGACTTATGCAAGGACTTTGTTATCCGCAATGATGGTTTCCCCACCCGAACCCGGTAGTGTTTTATTATAAGACTACTACGTGGTCATCCTTGTCTGCGACGGTGTGTCCACATGTATGTAGCAGAACTAGCTCATGTTTTGGAGCTTGCTATTGTAGTTCATTCCCTGGGAATCTCGCAATGTCATCTCGTCGATTTGTGTTGCAAACTTTCATTTCCCTTATAGACTTGATGAGTCTAGAATATTCTGACACCAACCAGATCTGAATCTCAGGCAGATGTGATGGTCGGAACATTTTCCAAGAAATATAATATTGGCCTCTCCGTAACCGGTAAAGTGGATGTCGTGGCCAACACACCCAACTGGAGGACCTATTATTGTAGTATCTTGTTTGAGGAAGTTGGCCACATCCCCATAAGGATCTCATAGGATTTTCTCCAGAAGTTGTTCCTTATGGATTTTTGTGTTCCCGAAGTCCGACCTTTTACTTGATGTTCTAGATATCAAACCATATTTATGAATGGATTATGCTAGCATATTAAGGAGAACATTATAAGCAAAGTGCTAAATGTCTCTCGGTCAATCATCCAGATTTCTGATTCCTTGGCCCTGCTAAGGTGAAATCTGAGAACATATTATCTTCCCTTGCAACTACATCGTCCATCACTATTCATCATGGTAGTATGTTGTGTTGCCAGGATCCTTGACACGGATGTTGGTAAAACCTTGATGATTATGGAAATTCTCAAGTTCTTGAGAGCATGCGCAAGCACTAGGTGCTATCATCGTCACTAACTGGGATTGCCCCCAGATTTCCTCGGTTATGCTATAACTTTCTCAACAGTAGAATCATTATCGTCCGTTGGGTTTCTCCCCAGTTACTAGAATCATTCCCATCATTTGCCTTTTGTTTCTAGCTTGCACCGCCATTGTGCCACCCTACTCTGGATTACCCTTATCAGTAATTACTGATCAGGATCATTTTCAAAAATGGTCCTACCATGGGTCCCATTCATTTCCAATGATGAGCGAAAATCATCCATTGCTTTGTCTCCAACAAGGTAATCCACATCATCCATTCTAGTATGGGTATGCCATTCCTTTGTACTCCGCCAAACAATTGTTGGTAATTTGCCTTAGGCTGGTATACAAGGTCTCAGTGATCTCTAAATCAAAAGTAATTCATTTTGCCTCTTAAGGTAATAATTCTACGAGTCACCCTTCTCTAAGGTGTCTCATTATGGTATCATGTCAACTCAAATCCTCGCTACGATGACAACCATTCACCACCCTCTTAGTTGTGGAATTGTTGTCTACCTAGTGCACCCTCGTCATCTGTTCCACCCCATCCCTTTGGATGAATGCTTCGTGTCTCAGTTCGAGAGATGTTTCTACGTCTCATTCCGTGAGTTGATCTTATGATCATTAAGATGATCCATTCATGTAGACATGTTTAGCTACTTTGTCCTCGTGTTGGATGAAGATCTCGAAAGCTGAGACGTCAAGATCAATTTGAGTCAACAAATTAACAACCTCGAGAAGACAGTTGGATCATGAAATTGTCATGCTTAGTGTCCCCTTTGTCTTCTTACCTCATGTCTTGAATCTCGGGACGAGATTCTTGTTTAGTGGGGGTGAGTTGTCATAGCCCTAGCTCAGCCCCTGTTGTCTTCGCTTGTTTCTCATGTCATCATGTTTAGATTTTAAATGAATTTGAAATGGGGATGTTCAAACCCTAGCACCAAATGAAATCCAACTAGGATCACAATGAAATGTTTTCAATGAACCCAAATGCCTTTCGAAATGTTCATCATTTGTGATAAAGGTAAAAATCTCTACCAAAAATGATGAACATATTTCTAGGCCATTTCTGGATTTTTGAATTAACTCATATTGTATTTGAATTGGGGCATCTAAATCCTATAAATATTTTAGATGCTTTAATAATTCTAAAACTAGTTGAGGGCTGTTGGGAATAATTTCAACAATGCCCTTAAATATTTTTAGGATTTTTGAAAATGTTCTGGCATTTTTTAAAAAGCCGAAACAATTTCAGAAAAATAGAAAAACAGAAAGAAAGGAAAACTTACCTGGCCTCACCTTTGCGGCCCAGCTGGCAACCCACCTCGCTGGCCTAGCCCACCACCGCCTCCTCCCCTGTCAGGAGGACGGAGGCGCGTGCCCACCCTGCGCCGGCCACCTCCTCCCTCCCAGCTGTCTGGCCCCTCCCCGATGCGCCTAGACGACGCCATGGAGATGCCCTAACCCCCTCGACCTCTCTCTCACTCTCCTCGTGGCTCTCCTCTCCTCTACTTCCTCTCTCTCACCCACGCCGAGCGTCGTCGTCGCCACCGCTCGCTGTTGCCATGGCCACAGCCACTGCCTCGCCTCTCCGAAGCTTTCAGAAGCTCCGCCTTGACCCCCTCTTCCTCCCCACCAAGCTGTGCCCCGCCGGAAGCCTGCAGCGTCGTCCCTGACATCATCTTCAACCTCTGGCCGCTGGTGAACTCACCAGGGATTCGTGAGCTCCAGCCTCTCCCCGGCCTCGCCGTTGCCTCTACTGGATTCGCCGTGAGCCCCTGCCATTTTCCCCTCTCTCCCCATGCTCATTCGCGCCTTCTAACCACCATGGCCATCGGAGCCGACAACTCCTTGCCGCCGGTCATGTCGCCACCGCGACTACGGCCGTGCAAGCACACGTCCGAGCCCACCACTGCACTTAGTGCACTCCCAGGAGCCGAGCACACCCACCAGATCGTCACGTCATGCTTCGTAGCTCTATTTCGGTGCACGCCCGAACTCCGGCCGCCGCCTGGCTCGATGCCAGCGTCATCTCCGGCCACCCACTATGCAAAACGCTTGCTCCACTCGATGCGCGAGTTCGCTAGCAGCACGTAGATGCCCTCCGCCGGCCATTTGGTCGCCGGAGGAGGATTTCCGACGCGCTCCACCGTGTCTGGCCTCACCGGCGACTCAACGCCGGCGGGTTTGACCTCTTTTGACCTGGGGTTTGACCCCCCCAGGGTCATTGATGCATGGGCCATGGCCTTGTTTAGTGTAGGCGTTAGTTTAGTTAGCGCTAATTAACTTAGTTAATTAGTTGACTCATTGACCAGTGGGCCCAGGCCCTAATTAACCTAGGTTAGTACTAACCTAACACTTACTAACTCTGTTAGCTAGTTGTTACACTAACATGTGGGTCCCAGCCGTCAGGTTTGACCTGGGCTGGCGCCTTTGACCTGCTGACGTCACCCCGATGTCATGCTGACGCGGTTGACCCTTTTCTGGATTTAATCGTATTCAGGAAATTCCAAAAAATGCCCTAAACTTCTAAAATTCATAGAAAATTATCTGTAACTCCAAATGAAATAAGTTATATATGAAAATGATCAGAAAAATCCAAGCTATCCATCTGAACTGGTTTCATGCATGTTAAAGAAACTTAAACCTTCTGTTTATGTCAAAACATGATAATGCACTTTATAAAGTCATAGTTTGAGTTTGAACTTGAACCTTGGGTTCAAAATAACTCAAACCACCCTGTTTGTAGTTGCATTAGCCCAACCCACTCATTTTGCCATGTCATGATCATGCATCATATTGTGCATTTGCATTGGTTGTGTTTCCTTCTATGTTCCCGGTGTTTGTCACCTCTCGATAGACGTGATACCGACGATGAGATCGATGACACCGATGAAGAGCTATACTATCTTCAGAAGTGCCAGGCAAGCAAAACCCCCTTGTTCATTCTGATACAATCCCACTCTCTTGCTCCAGCTCTCTTTTACTGCATTAGGACAACAATGATTCATCTGTGACTTGTTGCGGTAGTTGAACCTCTTTCCTCTACATGACCTGTCATTGCCACAGTAAATAGATGATACCCACTAGCATGAGTAGGAGTTGTTTGAGCCCTGATGTGCCTACTCATTCATGCTTGTTTGTCATGCTTGCTACCACTTAGAGTTGAGTCAGGTATGATTCATCGGGGATGAATTGGAACATTGTGAGGATGTCCTACGATGTGTGAGCTAAGTGTGTCAACACGATTTGGTAAATGTAGCGATGAGAGGCCATGTAGGAGTACATTGTGGGTTGTCTCATTGAAGCCGTCCTCAGGAACTGAGTTCCGTGTTTGTGATCCATGAACAGTTACTACCACGCATTGGGTCTGAAACCAATGGACCCTCTCGGCTTCTTAATCACCCTTTGCAAGTAGTTTCTGGTGTTTGTATTATGCCGGAGGCCGTGCGCAGCACTGAACCAAGGGGTGGGCTGTGATGCGGTAGGCACATGGCCGGGTATGCCGGGCGCCCGTTTGGTGTCATGGAACCCTGTACACATTGTTTAGGGCTGTATGTGGAAACCTCGGCCGGACTCCCTGCGGATGGAACCTGAATAGGCGATAAACCCGCACTAGAGACTTGAGTGTTTAGGTAGGCCGTGGCCGACACCCACGTTTGTCTTCCGCTTGAAGGTTGCTGAGTACATGTCATGTAAACAGCGGTAAGTGGTGAGAGCGTGTGTGAAGCAGTACACCCCTGCAGGGTTAACATCATCTATTCGAATAGCCGCGTCCGCGGTAAAGGACCTCTGGGTTGCCTATACAGTTCATAGACAAGTGAAAGTGGATACTCTAAAATACGCTAGAGAAGCGTGAGTGCTATGGATGGCGTTTTAGTAGGGAGATGGGAGGGGATCCATAGTGGTGTATTGATATGGTGAATATGTGGACTTGTGTGCGCCACCCCAAAAGAGTTACTTGCACTCGTAGTTCAGGAGAGCCACCCAGTCAAAGCTGGCTTGCTGCAGTTAAACCCCACCATCCCTTTTTTGATAATGATGCATATGTAGTTAGTTCTGATGTAAGTCTTGCTGGGTACATTTGTACTCACGTTTGCTTCATTTATGTTTTTGTAGAGAGACTTCAGTCTCGCTAGTAGTTCCGCCTGGACTTTGATGTTTAACTTGTTACCTCATCTACGATCTTGTGCCCTCGGCAGGATATGGTAGATAGTCAGGCTTCTCAGCCTTTTTCATTTATAGATGTTTGTACCCGGACATGTTAAGCTTCCCCTTGCGCTTTGACTTGTATGCTCTGATTGTTGGGTCACGAGACCCATGTTTGCAATATCTCGCTCCTCGGAGCCTATTGAATAAAGTACTTGAGTTGTAGAGCCATGCTGTGATGCCATGTTGTATTTGCACATATCGAGCATATTGTGTGTATGTTATTGAAATGCTTGGTATGTGTGGGATTTGACTATCTGGTTGTTTATCCTTGGTAGCCTCTCTTACCGGGAAATGTCTCCTAGTGCTTCCACTGAGCCCTGGTAGCTTGCTACTGCTCCGGAACACTTAGGCTGGCCGGCGTGTGTCCTTCTTCGTTCCTATGTCTGTCCTTTTGGGGAAATGCCACGCGGTGTCTACCGGGAGTCCTCTTAGCCTACTATAGCCCGGATTACTGGAGTCCTGCTAGCATGACTGCTACAGCCCGGATTCACTCGCTGATGACCAACACGTTCGTTGCTGGGTCATGATGCATGTCCCTGTAAGTTAGTGCCAATTTAATATCACGACTAGCCATGACAGCGCGGGTTCTTTGTCATATGGATGCTAGTGACACTATCATATACGTGATCCAAAAGGCGCAAACGGTCCCAGGCCTGGTAAGGCGACACCCGTGGGAATACCGTGCGTGAGGCCACAAAGTTATATGAGGTGTTACATGCTAGATCGGTGTGGCATAGGATCGGGGACCTTACATGCTACAGCTGGAAGGCGCGCTCGAGGGAGCACACTGCATCCTTCTCTTGGCAAGAGACCGTGATGATGCCGCCGCTCCCTAGCATCTTGAGGACGTTGTAGCCGTGGTGCATGGCCGCCATGAACTTGGCCAGTGCTGGGTACCCTAGGATGGCGTTGTAGGGCAGGCAAATGTCGGCGACGTCGAAGTCGATGAGCTCGGTGCGGTAGTTGTTGCGCTCGCCGAAGGTGACAGGGAGGCGAACTTGCCCGATCGGGTGTGTCCATCTGTCGGTCACTCCTGTGAATGGCTTGGTGGGGTGCAGCTGGTAGTATGTCACTTGAAGCCTGTCGAACGTCTGGACAAAAAGGACATTGAGCCCTGATCCACCATCAATGAGAGTCTTGGTTACAGTCATGTTGCTGATGAAGGGGGAGCAGAGCATGGGAAGTGCGCTTACGGTGGCTACGCACTTGAGCCGGTCTGAGGAGTCAAAGGTGATGGCGCACTTGGACCACTTGAGAGGGCGAATCGCTTCGGGCTTCAGGAGTGCTGCATTCACCTCGAGCGCAAACTACTTGAAGACACGGTGGGAAGCTGGGGCCTGTGAGCCGCCCAAGATGCAGGAAATGGCTCGGGGCTCCTGGAAGCCCCCAGCCCCCTCGTCCTGGTGGTGATCCTCGTTCCTTCTTGGCGGTGGAGGCAGAGGAGGCAAAGCTGCGTTGCCCTGAGGGCGGTCCTCACGAGGCTGTTCCCTCCAGTTTCCCACACGAGGTTGGTCCTGCCAGCGGTTCTCACGAGGCTGGTCGCACCACTCCTGACGGCGGTCGCGTCCAACCCAGTGCCCTCCACCTCGGCCACCTCCGCGACCGTAGCCCCGATCGTTGCACTCGGGGCGTCGATCGAGGCGCCCGTCACAGAGAGCCCTGAGCTCTTGGCAGTCGCCGGTGTTGTGCCTGTAGACGTCGTGGAAGGCGTAGAACGGCCGCTTGCCCTTGGATGACTCGGGGTGGTCGCATCCATCCTTGGTTTCTAGCTCGGCCGCAAGCACGGCTGGCCCCTTGCGCTTCGTGTCCTTGGCCTTGGTCTTCTTGTCTTCTGGGTCAGCATCAGGGAGCTCGAGGTGGGAGAGGCGTCCTTCCTTAGCCCTTGCACACTTGTTCGCCATGTTGAACATCTCCAGAGCGGTGCAGAGGTCCTAGTGGATGGCTAGCTCCTCCTTCATCTTGACATCACAGACGCCGTCGGTGAACGCGGAGATGATGGACTCGTCAAACACCTTGGGAATCTTGAGGCGAACGTTGTTGAAGCGCTGGATATACTTTTGCAGGGTCTGCTACATCTTGAGCTTGTTGGTTTTCGTTGAAGAGGAAAGGGTGATGCAGCAAAGTAGCGTAAGTATTTCCCTCAGTTGTTGAGAACCAAGGTATCAATCCAGTAGGAGGCTCCTCAAAAGTCCCACGCACCTACACAAACAAACAATGAACTCGCAACCAACGCAATAAAGGGGTTGTCAATCCCTTCATGGCCAGTTGCGAAAGTGAGATCTAATAGAGATCGTATGATAAGATAAATATATTTTTGGTATTTTGTAATATAGATGCAGAAAGTAAAGATGCAAATAAAAGTAGATTGGAAGAAAATATGATAAGAGATAGACCCGGGGGCCATAGGTTTCACTAGAGGCTTCTCTCAAGATAGCATAGATATTACGGTGGGTGAACAAATTACTGTCGAGCAATTGATAGAAAAGCGAATAATTATGAGATTATCTAGGCATGATCATGTATATAGGCATCATGTCCGCAACAAGTAGACCGACTCCTGCCTGCATCTACTACTATTACTCCACACATCGACCGACTCCTGCCTGCATCTAGAGTATTAAGTTCATAAGAACAGAGTAACGCCTTAAGCAAGATGACATGATGTAGAGGGATAAACTCAAGCAATATGATACAAACCCCATCTTTTTATCCTCGATGGCAACAATACAATACGTGCCTTGCAACCCCTGCTGTCACTGGGTAAGGACACCGCAAGATTGAACCCAAAGCTAAGCACTTCTCCCATGGCAAGAAAGATCAATCTAGTAGGCCAAACCAAACTGATAATTCGAAGAGACTTGCAAAGATAAATCAATCATACATAAAAGAATTCAGAGAAGATTCAAATATTATTGATAGATTAACTTGATCATAAACCCACAATTCATCGGATCTCGACAAACACACCGCAAAAAGAGTTTACGTCGAATAGATCTCCACAAGACAGGGGGAGAACATTGTATTGAGATCCAAAAAGAGAGAAGAAGCCATCTAGCTAATAACTATGGACCCGTAGGTCTGTGGTAAACTACTCACACCTCATTGGAGGGGCTATAGAGTTGATGTAGAAGCCCTCCGTGGTCGATTTCCCCTCCGGTAGAGTGCCGATGAAGGCTCCAAGATGAGATCTCGCGGATACAGAAGGTTACGGTGGTGGAAATTGTGTTTCGTTGGCTCCCTGGATGTTTTCGGGGTACGTAGGCTTATATAGGAGGAAGAAGTACGTCGGTGGCCGCCCGAGGGGCCCACGAGACAGGGGGGCGCGCCCTGTAGGGGGGAGTGCCCTACCATCTCGTGGACGCCTCGGCTGCTTCTTGACTTGCACTCCAAGTCCCCTGGATCACGTTCGTTCCAAAATCACGCTCCCGAAGGTTTCATTCCGTTTCGACTCCGTTTGATATTCCTTTTCTTCGAAATACTGAAATAGGCAAAAAAACAGCAATACGGGTTGGGCCTCCGGTTAGTAGGTTAGTCCCAAAAATGATATAAATGTGTAAAATAAAGCCCATAAACGTCAAAAAGGGGTAAAATAATAGCATGGGACAATCAAAAATTATAGATACGTTGGAGACGTATCGAGCATCCCCAAGCTTAATTACTGCTCGTCCTCGAGTAGGTAAGTGATAAAAAGAGAATTTTGATGTGGAATGCTACCTAGCACAATTCTCAATGTAATTTTCTTTATTGTGGCATGAATTTTCAGATCCAAATGATTCAAAATAAAAGTTCATATTGATAAAATAAATAGTAACACTTCAAGCATACTAATCAAAGTAATCATGTCTTCTCAAAATAACATGGCAAAGAAAGTTCATTCGTACAAAATCATATAGTTAGGCTATGCTTCATTTTCGTCACACAAAGATGTTCCCAACTTCTATACCCCCAATGACAAGCCAAGCAATTGTTTCACACTTAAATAATCTCAAACTTTTTCAACCTTCACGGAATACATGAGCGTGAGCCATGGATATAGCACTATGGGTGGAATAGAATATGATGATGGGGATTGTGTGGAGAAGACAAAAAAAGGAGAAAGTCTCACATTGATGAGGATAATCAACGGGCTATGGAGATGCCCATCAATTGATGTCAACATGAGGAGTAGGGATTGCCATGCAACGGATGCACTAGAGCTATAAATGAATGCTCAACAAAAGAAAACTAGTGGGTGTGCATCCAACTTGCTTGCTCACGAAGACCCAGGGCATTTGAGGAAGCCCATCGTAGGAATATACAAGCCAAGTTCTATAATGAAAAATTCCCACTAGTATGAAAAAGACAACTTATGAGACTCACTATATGAAAACAAGGTGCTACTTTGAAGCACAAGATATGAGACTCACTACATAAAGAACAAGGTGCTACTTCGAAGCACAAGTGTGGAAAAAGAGATAGTAACATTGCCCTTTTTATTTTATTTTTATTTTTTTTCTTCTTTTTTTTCTTTGGCCTTCCTTTTTTCTTTGTCCTTTCTTTTTTTTCTTTTTTCTTTTTGGCAATGCTCTAACAATGATGATCATCACACTTTCATTGATTACAACATATGAATTACAACTCAAAAGTAGAACAAGATATGACTCTATATGAATGCCTCCGGCGGTGTACCGGGATGGTGCAATGAATCAAGAGTGACATGTATGAAAATTAATGAATGGTGGCTTTGCCACAAATACGATGTCAACTACATGATCATGCAATGGCAATATGACAAAAGTAAAGTATGTCATGATGATGATGAACGGAACGGTGGAAAGTTGCATGGCAATATATCTCGGAATGGCTATGGAAATGCCATAATAGGTAGGTATGTTGGCTGTTTTGAGGAAGATATAAGGATGTTTATGTGATAGAGCATATCATATCACGGGGTTTGGATGCACCGGCGAAGTTTGCACCAACTCTCAAGGTGAGAAAGGGCAATGCACGGTACTGAAGAGGCTAGCAAAGGCGGAAAGGTAAAAGTGCGTATAATCCATGGACTCAACATTAGTCAAAAGAACTCATATACTTTTGCAAAAATTTAGAAGTCATCCAAAATCAAGTAATACGCGCATGCTCCTAGGGGGATAGATTGGTAGGAAAAGACTATCGCTCGTCCTCGACTGCCACTCATAAGGATGCACAAGCCGGGTACACTTCATGTTTCAAATTTGTTACACAACTTTAACCATACGTGCATGCTACGGGACTTGCTAACTTCAACACAAGCATTCTTTAAATTCATAATCACCCAACTAGCATGACTTTAATATCACTACCTCCCTATCTCAAAACAATTATCAAGTATAAAATTGATCATAGCATCCAATTCACTTTCTATGATAGTTTTTATTATACCCTACTTGGAGGCCTACCATTCTAGGACCAATTTTATAAACATAGCAAATACCATGCTATTCTAAAAGACTCTCAAAAAGATATAAGTGAAGCATGAGAGACTAGCAATTTCTACAAAAATAAGCCATCGCCGTGCTCTAAAAGATATAAGTGAAGCACTAGAGCAAAAACTATCAAGCTCAAAAGATATAAGTGAAGCACAAAGAGTATTCTAGCAAATTCTAACAAAGTAGGCTTCTCCTAAAAGGTGTGTACAACAAGGATGATTGTGGTAAACTAAAAATCAAAGATTAATATAATACACGACACTCCAAGCAAAACACATATCATGTGGCGAATAAAAATATAGCTCCAAGTAAAGTTACAAATGAACGAAGACGAAAGAGGGGATGCCTTCCCGGGGCATTTTCTTTATGTCTATGAGGGATCATTGGAGATATAAAATTTCGAAGTGAGGAGAGATTTTAACCAGCAAGCATATCAAATGATTAATCAACATTGGCATAAATCATTTGGTCTTCTGCATTGAAAAAAATAGTCATATACATAGATCTATGTAGTGCAGTACACAGTAGGTGCTCATAAATCAACCTAGTGCATAGAATAATACGTGGTATGTGAGGATTGAGGAGCTGTGTCTCCACCCTTCTGAATTTCTATTTGTCCGTTGCCAGCACAACTTTGACAGTCCTATGAAGAATATTTACACCAAAATTACTCGCAAATCAAAAGGCAAGCATCTTCTGTACGCATCTTTGATTTCCCATCAGCTCAATAGCCTCAATCGCACATTATATAAGATAAACATAAGTGACTACCTACCTTAGGTTGGAAACTTTGATTACCATGTTCTTTTGTTTTCTTGCCGAAACTGAGACTGTGTCAACCCACAGCATGAAGATCCCATAGACATCTTAAACATTTATACCTAGACAACACATCCTTATTGTTGCTGTAAGATTCCAAGCTAAGTCATTTTGAAGCTAGGGCATAACACTAACCATGTCATCTGTAATTAGTAAATTACCGGGACACCAAACAATTGAGCATGTGTAACTAAAAATAAAATCATTTTTTACAACCAATTGAGGTGCTATGCAAGAACGCCAAGCAATTGAGCGTATGTAGATGAAAACACCATGTGATCTAAAATGAATCATACATCTGCAATTATTTAATTATCCGAACACCATTAGTAGATAATTAATAGGTTCATGTTAGGTGAACCAAACCTCGTGCTTAGGATCATGAAAGCGCTGCTATAGAAGAGCTTGGTAGAAAATCACTAGGGTCGTTCCCCTACCGTGCCTGCGCAGTCGCGCTTATGTTGCTGGCTCGTCCCTTGACCTGCTTATTTCACTGGTTCCTCAACTCTGTTGCCTCTTTAGGTGCCGTGTGTCATCGGCAGCAAGGATGCCGTGAGTATCCAATGTCACAGTCTGTTTCGGTTACACTGAGCTGCAAACCCTTCTTAGCAATAACAACATGTAGACTTGGACTTATGCATCAGCATGTATGTAGATCGGTATTGGGAATAGTAATATCCACATGCAAACATGGACCATGCATACATAGATTGGAAATTTGGGATATGACAATATCCATGCATACCTTTGCATGCAGACTTTGAACTTTTTGTTTTGAGGGATGCATGCAGGGTTGGTCTTATATTTTCTAGGGATGCTTGTAGACTTGGACATGGTAATGCATCAACACATATTTAGATTGAAATTGCAGAATAGTAACATGCAAAGGAATGCATCATTAAGTATGCAGACTGAATTGGAGAATATCTATGCATACCTTGCATCAACATCCTAGCTAGCAACCAAGCACGGCTGTAGTTTAGGCCAATGCTGCGCCGTCAGCACCAATACAGCATACAAAGCTGTGCTAAATAACCAACAACTAATACGTAATGGAGGGAGTATATGATAATGAGATACGCAAAGGAGGGTGTGAAATACCTTCACTTCCGGTGGGAAACTTTAGAGGAAACTACTATAAAAAATTGTTATAAGAATGAACTTCGGTTAACCAAATATTCTAGAATGGGTACAAATACAGACAACAAAATCCTCATGTTTGAAGGTCGTAAGCCATAATGGGTAGCCAATGCAAAATGTTATACTAATGTTTAGTGCAGAACACTTTATCTACAAAAGACTTCCTTCCTATGAATTTCTAATCACCAGTTGGCTCTTGTGATTTTCGAGTATACCAGTTGTTTCCTCCTATTAGCTAGCACAGTCCAACAAATTTTCTCGGAACTCGGTTTTGTTGAGGAAAAAACCATAGTAAACATCACATCATGCGACATATATATCTTGCGCATTGCCACATATACATCACAATGATAGATAAACAACTCTAGTTTTACATTGCTGACACTAATAAAAATTATAGAGATTTCATAAATGAAGTAGTTCTAAAAATATATCTATCACATACCAGTACGTAGCTCTGAGTTGTGTGCATAAGGAAATTCTATGATTAATCTTGTAGATATTGCATGCATGCACTTGTCAAAAGAGGCAAAAGTCTTGTACCTAGCTCTCCTTGGTACATGAGGATGATGCATGCACATGTGCAGGTCTGAAAAATCATAGTTTGCATGCTCAAGCGGCAACAGGCAAGTAATATTTTGATTCGTACCTAGCTCCTTTCCATAGAGATACAAGGATGATGCATGCACGTGTGACAATGAGTGCTCCTTCGATCTGTGCATGAAACGCAAAGCCGTTGAAGTGAATGCATAAGAGAATCGGAAGATCGGCCAAGGGTACCTAGACGAACTGCATGGAGGCGGCGGCGGCGGCAAAACAGAGGCTGCTGAACTGCATATGCAAGGGTGGAGGCTCCTACGGTCGGATGAGGGTGCGAGGCGATCAACTCTGCGACGGCGCCGGCGACGGTGGCATAGGCATATGCGAGGTCATCGGGGGTTTTCTCCTCGTCACTTGTTTTGTCTTGATCGTGCAAGCTATAATGTTTTGTGATGTATAATCTATATCTCTTTTTTTAGATCTATATAATCTACGGAGTATATATCTCTTGGTAGTTAGACCAATCAATGGGTTATGGAATATTTTTTTCACGTGAAGGGTTATGGAAACTTTATCTACGTGGGCTGATTTGAAGGATGGCATTGGTGGGTAATTTCTTTAACTTTAAAGTTAATCTAACGGTTCTGAATTTTAGATGTAGAAAATTAAAGGTTAGATGTTTCTAATTATTGTGGTAATTTCTAGCCTATTTCTATTTTTCTGGTTAACCCATCAAATACTTTTTATATATAATAGATTTTTGTTACTTCGCAAATCTTTCCAAACACTTGCGTTTCTTCTTGGGTAGGATGCGATCCTCCCTTTTGAGGTAGTGTTCCCACTATTCCCTCTATAATTTCATGCGCAATACTAGAATCAATTTCAACAAAATTTCCCTTGGCAATGCAATCCAAGAGTTGTCTATGCGTCATATTTAACCGAATATAAAAATTGCAAAGAAGAATTCTAAAGTTCACCTCTAGGGTGCATTTGCGATAAGATTCCATAATCCTGTACCAAGCATATTTTAAGTTTTCTCCTTGCCTTTTCTTGAAGTGAAGAACCTCAAACTCGGGAGACATAGGAGCGGATAAGGAACAAGACTTAATGACAAGCAAAGAAAAGGCACGCAAAAGAGAGAGAGAGATTGGGAAAGAGAGGGAAAATAAAACGGCAAGGGTAAAGTGGGGGAGAGGAAAATGAGAGTCAAATGGCAAATAATGTAAATGCGAGGGAGAGGAGTTTGTGATGGGTACTTGGTATGTCTTCACTTGAGTGAAGACCTCCCCGGCAACGGCGCCAGAAATCCATCTTGCTACGTCTTGATCTTGCATTGGTTTTCCTTGAAGAGGAAAGGGTGATGCAGCAAAGTAGCGTAAGTATTTCCCTCAGTTTTTGAGAACCAAGGTATCAATCCAGTAGGAGGCTCCTCAAAAGTCCCACGCACCTACACAAACAAACAAAGAACTCGCAACCAACGCAATAAAGGGGTTGTCAATCCTTTCACGGCCACTTGCGAAAATGAGATCTAATAGAGATAGTATGATAAGATAAATATAGTTTTGGTATTTTATAATATAGATGCAGAAAGTAAAGATGCAAATAAAAGTAGATTGGAAGCAAATATGATAAGAGATAGACCCGGGGGCCATAGGTTTCACTAGAGGCTTCTCTCAAGATAGCATAGATATCACGGTGGCTGAACAAATTACTGTCGAGCAATTGATAGAAAAGCGCATAATTATGAGATTATCTAGGCATGATCATGTATATAGGCATCACGTCCGCAACAACTAGACCGACTCCTGCCTGCATCTACTACTATTACTCCACACATCGACCGACTCCTGCCTGCATCCAGATTATTAAGTTCATAAGAACAGAGTAACGCCTTAAGCAAGATGACATGATGTAGAGGGATAAACTCAAGCAATATGATATAAACCCCATCTTTTTATCCTCGATGGCAACAATACAATACGTGCCTTGCAACCTCTACTGTCACTGGGTAAGGACACCGCAAGATTGAACCCAAAGCTAAGCACTTCTCCCATGGCAAGAACGATCAATCTAGTAGGCCAAACCAAACTGATAATTCGAAGAGACTTGCAAAGATAACTCAATAATACATAAAAGAATTCAGAGAAGATTCAAATATTATTCATAGATAAACTTGATCATACACCCACAATTCATCGGATCTCGACAAACACACCGCAAAAAGAGTTAACATCGAATAGATCTCCACAAGAAAGGGGGAGAACATTGTATTGAGATCCAAAAAGAGAGAAGAAGCCATCTAGCTAATAACTATGGAGGCGCTATGGAGTTGATGTAGAAGCCCTCCATGGTCGATTCCCCCTCCGGCAGAGTGCCGGCGAAGGCTCCAAGATGAGATCTCGTGGATACAGAAGGTTACGGTGGTGGAAATTGTGTTTCGTTGGCTCCCTGGATGTTTTCGGGGTACGTAGGCTTATATAGGAGGAAGAGGTACGTCGGTGGCCGCCCGAGGGGCCCACAAGACTGGGGGCGCGCCCTGTAGGGGGGGGGAGCCCTACCCTCTCGTGGCCGCCTCGGCTGCTTCTTGACTGGCACTCTAAGACCCCTAGATCACGTTCGTTCCAAAAATCACGCTCCCGAAGGTTTCATTCCGTTTGGACTCCGTTTGATATTCCTTTTCTTCGAAATACTGAAATAGGCAAAAAAACAGCAATACGGGCCGGTCCTCCGGTTAGTAGGTTAGTCCCAAAAATGAAATAAATGTGTAAAATACAGCCCATAAACATCCAAAAGGGGTAATATAATAGCATGGAACAATCAAAAATTATAGATACGTTGGAGACGTATCAGGGTCTCTCCAGGCTGCTGCTTGACGCGGCGCAGGTCGCCCGCTGCCGGCGGATGATCGCGAGTGCCCTGGAAGTTGACGATGAAGCAACTGCACATCTCCTCCCAGGAAGAAACCGACCCCTCGGTCAGGTTCAGGAGCCAAGAACGCGCGCCATCCTTGAGGGCCATTGGGAACCAGTTTGCCATGATCTTCTCGTCACCGTTGGCCGCCTCAACGCTCAACTCGTAGAGCTGTAGGGACTCGGCGGTGTTTGCATTGTCGTCGTAGTATGGAGGCAGGTCAGGCTTGAAATTTCTCGGCCAGACAATGTTGCGGAGCTCTGTAGTGAATGCACGGCATCCTGCCGTGGCCACCGGAGGTCGTCGAGGGGGTGGAACGTAGTCCTGGTGCGCGCACACCGCCACCTCCTGTGGCGTCTCACGAGCCTGATGCTGGGGTTCTAGAAGCACACGCGCTTCTCCTTGGGGACGTTGCACCACCTGGTAGCTCACGTCATCTCGAGCCGGCGCCAGGCACTATGGGTCGTGCCGTGGGGCCATATGCCTTCGCTCGATGATGCCGCCCCGTGCCGAAGGTGGAGCCCTGTGTGCGATGTCGCCCGCTGCGGGTGGTTGCTGAGGCAGCAAGCGAGCCGGCCCGTTGGAGCCCCCGTGCGCGACACTGATATGGTAGCGGTCCACTCGAGCCACTCCTCTTAGAGGTTACCCAGCATATGGTAGCAAAGAAGCTCTGCGCCATGAGCAGAGCGGCCTGCGCGTCCACCTGGCCGCGGCGCGCGTGGGACGACGAAGCTGCAGGAGTCAGTGATGGAGTGGTGGTGCGGTCGTCGCGGCGCGTCGACGGGTGCAGTGATGAAGCTTGCTACTCGCGGTCGTCGGGGCCCATGGCGGCGTTGGCCACCGGAGAAGGAGCACGGCAGGCACAGACGTCACTCGCCGGAGCTGTCTGAGCGACGTAGGCAGCGACTGCAGCCCGATGCTCGGCGCGAGCCCTGCTGTAAGTGCATCTAGTGCCACCCCTAGTTGGTTTTGGAGTATTGACGACAAAGTTGGTTGAGGGACTAATGCGTTTGTGAGAATTGCAGGATAATGCAGGTAGTGTCCCTCATTGATTCGGTTTACCTACCGGAGATGACCCCTAAAAATGTATGAAGACATTGAATACAATGGTGGTATGAGAAGATATTCATATTGAAGACTATGACATGAGAAGACATTACGTGAAGACAATGGAGCGCGAAGACTGTGTGGTTTCGTTGTTTCCTTTCTTCTTTGTTGAGTCATAGGAACCACCGTACTGTTATGTGGGGTCCAAGTGAACTAAGTCAGAGTGACTGAAGTGATGCTCAACCCAAATCCTATGTCTTCGAGCGAAGACAATGAGAGAAAATCTTATTCAGAGTTGGATGAGTCAGCTTTGCTTGTAGCCCAAGTAAAGTTGCCGTGTGTGTTTGAAATCTGACCATTGGAACACGTGTCAGTTCCTTAGTGACCCAGTGTCATTTTGGACAAATCAGGTCGGGTTGCCTGGTTGCTATAAATAGCCCACCCCCTACACCATAAATTGGTGGCTGCTTAGAGTTTGTATACGGCTTTTGTCGTTTGAGAGCAACCCACCTCGAAGCATTTGAGAGAGAGAAATCCTTGTGAGGACAAAGCCCAAACATCCAGAGCCAAAGAGTGTTAGGCATCACTGAAGTCTTTCTGTCTGTGTGACCTGAAGACTTATTACACTTGAGGACTGTGTATCCTCCAGCCGGTTAGGCGTCACGTTCTGAGCATCCAAGAGTCATTGTGGATTGCCGAGTGAACGAAGTCTGTGAAGGTTTGGAAGTCTCCCTTGAAGACTTACCAGAGTGATTGGGCAAGGACTAAGTGACCTTAGCTCAAGGGGAATAAGGTGAAGACACGGTCTTCTGAGTTAAATCTCAGCCTCCCTAACCAGACGTACAGTTATCACAGCAACTGGAACTGGTCCAACAAATCCTGTGTCCTCAACAAGCAACTGGTTCTATATCTTCCCTCCTTTACTTTGAGTTTGTCTTCGTAAAGTCAGTGCTTATTGTTTTATCCGATTGACTTCATTGCTTGACTACTATCGTTGATTGGCTTCATACTATCTTCCATCCTGATCCTACTACCTAGCTGCTATTAATCTTCAAACGTTAATGCTATTGCATACTTGATTATGGCTTGCTTGTTGTAGTTTATCTTCCGCTGCATATCAATTAGGTTGTTTCTATCGTTTGTCTTCGAAACTTCCATGTTTTGAAGACTTTTCTAAAAATCACCTATTCACCCCCCCTCTAGTCAATAACTAGCACTTTCAATTGGTATCAGAGCAAGGTACTCCCTTGTTCTGTGTGATTCGGTTTAACCACCTAGAGTTTAGCTATGTCGACTGCAGGATTGAGGGATGTATCTTGCCCCACCTTTGACGGTGATGAGTATCCCCGGTGGAAAGCCATGATGAAGAAGCGACTCATGGCTATGGACAGCGAACTGTGGACCGTCACCGAGATTGGTCTCACCGATCTATGCAAGATGGCGGAGGCTGATGACATTCGTAAGTACACTCTACTGAACCTCACTGCAAAGGATGTCATCTGCTCCTGCCTGTCCCGAAATCAGTTCAGGAACGTCATGCACCTCAATCACGCGAAGCTAATCTGGGACCGACTTGCTGAGGTCTATGATAGTCATCTTAATCGTCATGATCCTTGGCTTGATGAATACAAGGAGTCCCTTAAAGAGATGACCTTTCCACCTGAACCGTCTTCATCTTCACCATGCCTCATGGCAGGGGGTGCTAAGGTAACTGAATGCTATCTTTCTGAAACTAGTGATGATGAATCAGGTGATGAGTTTGGCCCCAGCTATGTCAAACTTGCTTCCCTTGCCACTAAACAACAAAGAATCTTGGAAAAGGTTCAAGACATGCTTAGTAAGACCGATGATATGTTGGGTGAAGAAATGGATCAGTCAAAAGCTTTGGCTGATAGTCTTCAGAGACTTCATGCTAAGTTTGACGCCCTTCAAGATCAACATAATGCTCTCTTGTCTGATCATGAGAAGCTTGCTTCTGAATGTCTTCAAACAAAGCTAGACCTTGAAAAGATAAGAGTGGATTATGAAGATCTTCAGAAGGAGCGAGATTCATTCCTTGCTCAACACATCAACGTTACTCAGGATGGATTCGAACCACCATGTTTAAAATGCATTGAGCGTGATAACGCTACATCTGTTGCTGAATGTTCCACTGCTGCTGCTGCTTCATTGTCTTCAACTACTGATGTGGTTACTAACCCCTCTGCGGAGGATACCACTAGTATTGCTAATGAAAATGCTAGGTTGAAGACATTGCTTGAAACAGGGATGTACAAAAGTTTGAAGGGACATCAGACTCTCTGCGATGTCCTCAAAAAGCAGATTCTGAACCGAAACCCTAGGAAAGAGGGTGTTGGGTTCGAGAGGAAAATGAATGCTGATGGTTCCTACTGGAAGCCTGAGCAGTATCCCAAAACCACATGGGTTGCTACAAAGGAACCTTCAGTGGATCCATCCACTTTATCTGGATTTACCTGTGCTAATCCTATTATTATTGATGAATCCTTTGATGCAAACTATAAACTGTTCAAAAATCAGAATGGTGAAGTGTTTGCCAGGTATATTGGTACTAACTGCAGGAATGGACCTCCTATGAAGAAGATCTGGGTACCCAAAAGCTGCCTTTAAAATCTTCCAGTGAATGTCATCATGACACCACCAGTGAAGAAGACAAACCCCAGACCAAAGGCATCATATGGTCCAACGGCTACTTGCAAACACAGGACTCAGTTGAGTCACCCTAACGCCAATGTTTTGCAGGGAAATCATACTCAGCCTCATGAATATGAGCGTGTGTCTTCAAATCGATATGTTCATAGAACTAGGAACTTCTCTGCTTATTCACATGAGTATCATTCATCTCCTGCAAGGCTATTTGCTAGGGCTTCAAAGCCGAAATTCTCAGATGCTGCACTTAGACTCATTGCTTCTAAGCCACCCCTGAAAATGTGGGTGGTGAAGAAGAACTAACTCTCTTTTGCAGAATGTGGTCTCCAGCCAGCAATCAATGGCGTCCGATATAATTGCTGGGGACCTAAAACATAAAGGGACGCATGATAAATTGCTTACTATGAATTCCACATATGAATCTCTTATATGTCATACTGTGTGCTAATCTTCATCTAAACTGTGATAATCCATGTGTGTGTAAAATGCTTATGCTTCACAACATACCTTGTGAAGCCTACCCTCCTAACTGCACTATAGGGCATGTCACCAAAAGCTTCAGAATGGATTATTGACAGTGGATGCACTAATCATATGACTGGTGATCAAAGTCTTCTCATGGACTCAACCTTACGTCCATCCGACAAGAGTAAAATCACATTTGCTGACACTGGTAAAGGCAGAGTATTGGGTCTAGGTATAGTTGCAATCTCAAGGGATCAACACATGGATAAAGTGATGCTTGTTGAATCGCTTGGATTCAACTTAATGTCTGTCTCAATGCTTTGTGACTTAAACATGATTGTGATATTTGGAAAATATTGTTGCCTTGTACTAATGGAATCTGACAAATCTCTAGTCTTTGAAGGGTATAGGAAAGGTGATCTATACATGGTAGATTTCTCAGCAGGTCCAAAACTTGCCGTATGTCTTCTTGCTAAAGCTTCAGAATGCTGGCTCTGGCATCGAAGGCTGGGGCACGCTGGCATGAGGAACTTGCATACTCTCGTCAAAAAGAAGCATGTCATAGGCATCGAAGGTGTCAAGTTCAAGAAAGATCATCTATGTGGTGCCTGCGAAGCTGGAAAGATGATAAGGGCCAAGCATCCCTCGAAGACAATCATGAAAACATCTCAACCCTTCGAGCTGCTTCACATGGACTTATTTGGACCTACCCACTACTCCACCCTCACAACAACGGCGTGTCTCTATGGCTTCGTCATTATTGATGACTACTCAAGATACACATGGGTGCACATAATTCTCTACAAGACTGAAGTACAAGATGTCTTCAGACGATTCGCCAATCGAGCAATGAACAACTATGGTGTCAAGATCAAGCATATCAGAAGTGATAATGGCACTGAATTCAAGAACACCGGGCTTGATCTTTATCTGGATACAATGGGAATCACTCATGAATTTTCTGCTCCATACACACCTCAACAAAATGGCATTGTAGAGCGCAAGAACAGAACCCTCATCGAGATGGCTCAAACAATGCTTGACGAGTACAAGACACCAAGAAAGTTCTGGCCTCAAGCCATTGATACAACTTGTCACATCATCAACCATGTCTACATCCATAAGCTTCTGGGCAAAACATCCTATGAGCTCCTCACTGGCAAGAAGCCAAATGTCAGCTACTTCAGAGTCTTTGGTGCTAGATGTTGGATCAAGGATCCCCATCACAAGTCAACATTTGAAGCCAAAGCTCATGAAGGCTTCATGCTTGGCTATGGAAAGGATTCGCACTCTTACAGAGTCTTCAACCTCTTCCACTACAAAATTGTTGAAACAGTGGATGTGCGATTTGATGAAACCAATGGTTCACAAAGAGAAATTCTGCCAAGTACACTTGATGAAGCTCCTTCACGTGAATCTATCAAGTTGATGGGAACTGGTGAGATCATGCCCTCTGAAGCACAGCCTGAAGAGGAACTTATCATCTCTGCACCAAATCAACCTGAAGACAATGATCAGACCGAAGACAATTCTCCCAATGATGACAATGATCAGCCAGAGCAGAATCTTCATCCTGTTCATCCTTGTGTTGCAAATGAAGTTCAAATAGAGAAGATTATTGATAGCATCAATGCACCTGGTCCGCTCGCTCGCTCAAGAGCAACACAGCTAGCAAATTTTTGTGGGCATTTTTCATTTGTGTCAATATCAGAACCCAAGAAAGTTGCTGAAGCTTTTATGGAACCTGAATGGATTCAAGCCATGCAAGAAGAACTTCAACAGTTCAAGCTGAATAATGTTTGGGAACTTGTCAAGCGACCTGACCCTCGCAAGCATAACATTATTGGAACAAAGTGGATATATCGAAACAAGCAAGATGAGCATGGTCAAGTCGTCAGAAACAAAGCTCGTCTTGTGGCTCAAGGATATACTCAAGTTGAAGGAATTGACTTCGATGAAACATTTTCTCCTGTTGCTAGGCTTGAAGCTATTCGCATACTGCTAGCCTATGCTAATCATCACAACATCTTGCTATATCAAATGGATGTAAAGAGTGCATTTCTAAATGGCAAGATTGAAGAAGAAGTATATGTTGCACAACCACCTGGCTTTGAAGATCCAAAACATCCTGATATGGTGTACAAACTGAACAAAGCACTGTATGGCCTCAAACAAGCTCCTCGTGCCTGGTATGATACAATCAAAGACTTCCTGAAGAGCAAAGGCTTCAAACCTGGATCTCTCGATCCCACACTCTTCACGAAGACATATGATGGTGAACTGTTTGTGTGCCAAATATATGTGGATGACATAATCTTCGGCTGCACCAACTAGAAGTAAAGTGATGAGTTTGGGTACATGATGCAAGAGCAATATCAAATGTCCATGACGGGAGAGCTGAAGTTCTTCCTTGGTCTTCAAATTCGTCAGCAACGAAATGGCATATTCATATCTCAAGAAAAATACCTCAAAGATTGTCTGAAGAAGTTTGGAATGGAAGACTGCAAAGGCTACACGACGCCAATGCCAGCCAAGCACCATCTTGGTCCCGACAACAATGGTAAAGAGTTTGATCAAAAGGTATATCGCTCCATGATTGGTTCTTTGCTTTATTTATGTGCATCTAGGCCAGATATTATGTTAGTGTTTGCATGTGTGCTCGATTCCATGCGGCACCAAAGGAATCGCATCACTTAGCTGTGAAGCGAATTCTTCGATATTTGGCTTACACCCCAACACTAGGATTATGGTATCCAAAGGGCTCAAGGTTTGATCTGGTTGGATTCTCGGATGCTGATTATGCTGGTGACAAAGTGGATCGCAAGTCTACATCAGGCACATGTCATTTTCTCGGTCGATCACTTGTCTGTTGGTCTTCAAAGAAGCAGAACTGTGTGTCACTCTCAACTGCTGAATCTGAATACATTGCTGCTGGATCTTGTTGTGCTCAGCTTGTGTGGATGAAGCAAACTCTCAAGGACTATGGCATCGATCTGAAGCAAGTCCCTCTCTTCTGCGACAATGAAAGTGCCATCAATATTGCCAACAATCCAGTCCAGCATTCGAAGACAAAGAACATTGAAATACGTCATCATTTTCTCAGAGATCATGTTATGAAGAAAGATATAGATATCATGCACGTCAACCCTGAAGAGCAACTGGCATATATCTTCACAAAGCCCTTGGACGAGAAAAGGTTTTGCAAGTTACGGTGTGAGCTAAATATCTTGGAATCCTCGAATGTCCTGTGATCAGGAACACATCCTAACACTTATGCATGTTGATGACTTAGATGTGCAACACACAAAGTAATGTATATCTTCAATCAATGAAGATTTACACTCTGAGTGTGAATACATTAACATGGAATTTGACTTCGGAGCGCCACGATAATTGTGCGCCGTGTCTGGGTCTAATACTTCCTATACGGTGGGTAACGCCACCACCAACTTTCTCTATTTGAAGTGTTTCACTCATGGTGTTATTTTTTCAAAGACTTCACATTTGGTTTGTCTTCAGTTTCTATTTATCCTCATGATTTTCTATGCTATGATGAGTTGATTGCATATATATATATATATATACTAGCGTTCTATCCTCTACAACATTCACTTATAGCTATGTCTTCAAGTTGAATCTTTTGAACTAAGTGAATGTGATTAGACCCTAATCTCTCTATGCTTACTATCTCAAACTCTATCTGTCCAAATCATATGCATTCTAATGAAACTGTCGAATGTCTTCTCTGCATCCTTGTCAGCATAAGACACAAAGACAAACATTAAGTTCTATTTAAAATGATTCATCTTTATTCTCTATATCCGGAGAAGCCGGCACAACTCTCCGACATGCCTAGCGGGCGTGGGAACGTGGGACAACTCTATGTATGCTGCATGCTTGCCACGTGTCCCACGGATGTGAACAGACAGGGGCACCTGGGTAATTGCACTGTGCCGCACAACTACTTATAAATACGTTTCCCCTGCGGTAAAGAAATCTTTCTTCCACCTCTCCACCTCCGTCAAAACCCTAGTGCCACCGCTAGCTCGCGACGACATCGGCGACGGAGCGCTTATGTCAGGACCCTGATCCTAAGTCACACCAATCTAGCATGGAACACATCATATCACTTTGCGGCCTCACGCACGGTATTCCCACGGGTGCCACCTTACCTGGCCCGGGACCGTTTGCGCCTTTTGGCTCACGTATATGATAGTGCCGCTAGCAACCATATGACAAAGAACCCAGGCTGACATGGCTAGTCGTGAACCCAAAGTGGCACACACTTACAGGGACAGGCATCCATGACCCAACATCGAACTTGTCGGTCATCAACGAGTGAATCCGGGCTGAAGCACTGGGCTAGCAGGACTCCGGTAAACCGGGCTGTAGCGGGCTAACAGGACTCCGGTATCCATCGCGTGACATTTCCCTGAAGGGACAGACACAGGAACGAAGAAGGACACATGCCGGCCAGCCTAAGTGTTCCGGAGCAGTAGCAAGCTACCAAGGCTCGATGGAAGACTAGGAGACATTTCCCGGTAAGGGAGGCTACTAAGGATAAACAACTAGATAGTCAGATCCCACACATACCAAGCATTGCAATCATACACACAATATGCTCGATATGTGCAAATACAACAAGGCATCACAACATGACTCTACGACACAAGTACTTTATTTAAAGGCTCAGAGAGCCATGCATAGCATACACAGAAGTACGGGTCACACGACCCAGCATACAAGTCATACAAACCATACAAGCTAACAGCGGAAGAGACATGTTTGGGTACAGAGATCTAGTAAAATAAAAGGGGCTTGGGTAAGCCTGACTATACTACATGGTCCTTCAAGTTCAGGATCACCACCTGGGCTCCAACCTTCTCATCGATATCGACATCTACGAAGAACCCATCAGAAGGGGTTACAGCGTCTTCTGTAAAATGTAAATTATAGCAACATGAGTACAAAGGTACCCAGCAAGACTTACATCAGATCCTACATACATGCATATTATCAAGAAGGGTTGGTGGGGTTATTGCAGCAAGCCAGCTTTGACTCTTGGCTAAGCTATCTTACGAGACACCAACTTGAAATGGTTTTGCGCACTCGAGTCCACTACACACCACTTCAATACACCACCGAGGATCCACCTCCGTCATCCTACGGAAGAGCCATCCTCGGCACTCATGCTTATCTTGAGGATTTTAGTAGTATCCATTTACTTCTTCATACATGTTTCCACCACTTAGCGTTTGCACACGACATGTGCTCGGCAGACTTCAAGCGAAAGCCGACGTGGGTGTAGACCACGACCTACCTAAACACCTAAGTCTCTAGTCCAGGTTTATCGCCTATTCAGGTTCCATCCGCAGGGAGTCCGGCCAAGGTTTCCACATACGGCCTCGAACGATGTGTACAGGGTTCCGAGACACCTAACGGGTTCCCGGCATACCCGGCCACGTACCTACCGCATCACAGCCCACCCCGCGGGTCAGCGCTGCCCACGGCCTCCAGTAAGCTATAAACACCAGAAACTACTTGCAACTCCTGGCATAGGACTAGGGTGAATAAGAAGTCGAGCGGGGTCATATTTCAGGGCCCAATGCATGGTAGTAGCTGAATCTTAAATCACATATACAGATCTCGGTGCTTAAGGTCGGCTTCAATGAAACAACCCACCATGTACTCCTACATGGCCTCTCATCGATACCTTTACCAAATCGTGTTCAACACATCCCTCTCATTACCGACAAGATCATTTCACTCTAGCCCATCACCCAGATGAACCAGACCTGACACGACTCTAAGCATAGCAGGCATAACAAGGTAGGAACAACACATACATATGGCTCAATCAATTCCTACACATGCTAGTGGGTTTCATCTAGTTACTGTGGCAATGACAGGTCATGCAGAGGAAATGGGTTCAACTATCGTAGCACTCAGCAGTTTGAATCGCGTTGTCTTAATGCAGTATAAGAGAGCAGAAGCGAGAACATGGGATTGTATCGATATGATCAAATGGTTGGTTGCTTGCCTGATGGGTCGATGCACTGATATTGATCTTCGCTAGGGTAATCGTGGTACTCCTCGGGGGCAGATCCTGCCGCAAAGAGCACCGATACACAACATCACCAAACAATATGCAACAATATGATGCATGCATGAATCATGGCAAAATGAGTGTATTAGGCTAATGCAACTAAGACCAGATGGGTTTGAATAATTTTGAATCGAAGATTCAAGTTTCAAACTCATAAATGGCCCCTTTAAGTGCTTTATCTTGTTTTGCACTAAACATCAGGTTAGCTTGCTTAAGCATGCATGAAACCAGTACAGATGGATAGATTGGATTTTTCTTATCATTTTTCATATATAAAACTTTGCATTTGGAGTTACAGATTAATTTCTATGATTTTTTAAAGTTTGTGGTATTTACTGGAATTTCCTGTATAAAAATAATTCCAGTAAATGAATTACTGTGTCAGCATTACGTCAGGATGACGTCAGCGGTCAACGGAACAGTCCAGGTCAACCCTGACTAGTGGGTCCCGTGTATCAGTGTAATTAGTTTAACTAACTATTAATTAGACCTAATCCTGATTAGTTAACAGGGCTGGGCCCCACCTGTCATTGACCCAGGGGTCAAACTGGGCCCACCCGTGGTCAAACAAGGGGGTCAGCAGGGTCAACTCGCCGGCTTTTAGCCGCCGGTGAGGCCGAACGCGGCGGCGAGAGTGGTTTTGTGCATTCCGGCGACCAAACGAGCCACAGAGGGCATCTACGTGTAGCTGGGAGCAAACCGCAACTCTTGGTGGAGTTAGTTGAGCTCGGGGTGGCCAGAAACGGCGCCGACGATGACCTTGGCGGTCGCCGGAGTTCGGGTGATGATGAACTCGAGGCTACGGGCCACGGCAAGGCTCGTGGTGAGGTGCTACGGGTTCCTGCGGTTGCGGTGAGTGTGCTAGACAAGGTGGTGTGGCCAGTGGGTGGCCGGAGTCACGTCGGCGACGAGCTCCGCGGCGGTGCGTGCGGGTGAGCTTCGTGTAGTCTCTACGGGGCTCGGGAGTGGAAAAAAGAAGGGGGAGAGGTAGCTAGGCTCACGGCGATCTCGAGGAACCAGACGGCGCGGTCGGGGACGAGTTGGTGTGGCGGCAACGGCGAAGGGGATCTCCGGCGATGGCGGAGACGGGCGAGGTCGGTGCAGAGGCCTCGGGGCAACCGAGCGCTCGGGGATCGGCTAGCTCGAAGGAGAGGAGGGCGGCGGAGCTCCTGGACACGGTGGCGCGACGCGGGGACGACGAAGAGCGCGACTACGGCGACGGTGCGGCTGCGGTGGCGTCGGCCATGGTGCGAGAGAGCGAGGGAGAGGAGCTGGGGGCGAATGGGGGTGTCCACGGGGTTCGGGGCGCGACATGGAGTTAATCCAGGCCAGCAGGGCGGCGAGAGGAGGAAGCAGGGCGACGGGCAGCTGCGTGGCGCGCGCTAGCGTCGCCGTCGAGCACCTGCCTGCCTGCCTGGCGAAGGCAAGCAGCTCGCTGGAGCGGCTGCTGGGCTGGGCCGGCAGGTGGGCTTGCCAGGTGGGCGCCAGGTAAGCCTCTGCTCCTCTTTGATTTTTCTTTTCTATTTTTCTGTAAGTTTGTGGACTTTTCTAAAAATACCTAGGCAACTCTAAAAATCACCAAACTGCTTATGGCCACTAACTGGAATATATCCAGCATGGAACATTTTAGTTTCGGATTATTTGAGCATTTAAAATAATTTATATAATTTAAATGCCCAAACTCAAATATTTATGATTTAATTCAAAAACCCTAGGATGACCTGGAAAATTGTGCACCACTTTTGGCAGAGGCTCTGAACCAAGGCAAAAATGATGGACATTTTAGAAGGGCATTTCAGGTTCATTGAAAATATTTTTAGTAAACCCTAGTTGATTTCAGAGGGGGCTGGGGGTTCTGTCATCCCCATTTCAAGTTTCTGATGAAAGAATAGATATGATGCAACACTCTAATGCATGAACTAGCTAGGGTGTGACAACTCACCCCCACTCAAAAGAATCTCGTCCCGAGATTTAGGTTCCTCCGGGAAGAAGGCGGGGTACTCGAGTCGAAGACGATCCTCCCTTTCCCAAGTTGCTTCGTTCTCAGAATGATGCGACCATTGAACCTTGAGAAACTTGATATTATGACGTCGTGTGGTACGCTCGGCTTGATCAAGGATACGAATGGGGTACTCTCGATAGGTGAGATTATCTTGAAGATCAAGCGTTTCGTGGTCCACTCCACGGATAGGATCCGAGAAGCAACACCTGAGTTGGGAAACGTGGAAGACATCATGGACTCTGGAGAGGTGCGGAGGTAGTTCCAATTGGTAGGCAACTTCTCCTTATTTAGCAAGAATGCGAAAGGGTCCAATGTAGCGAGGAGCCAATTTCCCTTTGATACCGAAACGGTGGGTTCCCTTCAGAAGGGTAACCCGAAGATAAGCCTTCTCGTCAACCTCAAAAGTCATAGCCTTATGTTTTCGGTCATATTGACTCTTTTGACGAGATTGGGCTGTTTTCAACTTTTCACGAACACTGCGAACTTGCTCTTCTGCTTCCTGGATCATATCCGGGCCAAAGAATTGTCTTTCCCCGGTTTCTGACTAGTTAAGGGGTGTTCGACACCTTCGTCCATAGAGAACTTCAAAAGGGGCTTTACCCAAGCTAGATTGATAGCTGTTGTTATAAGCAAATTCAGCAAATGGAAGGCATTTCTCCCAATCCATTCCGAATGAGATAACAAAAGCTCGAAGCATGTCTTCTAGAATCCGGTTGACGCGTTCTACTTGACCACTTGATTGAGGGTGAAAAGCAGTGCTAAAGGAGAGGCGGGTTCCCATAGCATTTTGGAAACTTTCCCAAAATCGAGAGGTGAAGAGACTTCCTCGATCCGAGTTAATTTCCAATGGAACACCATGGAGGGATACTATTCGGGAGATGTACAAGTCTGCTAGCTGACTAGCGGTTATACTCTCGCGAACAGGCAGGAAATGGGCTACTTTGGAAAGACGATCGACAACGACAAAGATAGCGTTATTCCATCTCTTGGTCCTGGGAAAACCGGTGATGAAATCCATACCAATTTTATCCCATTTCCATTCGGGAATAGCTAAGGGTTGAAGGGTGCCAGCAGGCCGTTGATGCTCTGCTTTAACATGACGACAGACATCGCAATTAGCAACAAATTGAGCAATGTCTCTCTTCATCCTAGTCCACCAGAACCTCTGGCGTAGGTCCTGATACATCTTGGTACTACCGGGATGAATGGTGAGAGGAGATTCATGAGCCTCCTTAAGGATCAACTGCCATAGATGCTGGTTCTTGGGAACCACTAAACGGTTCTCAAAGTACACAACACCATGATCATTTGTGGAGAAACATCTAGCATCTATGCTAGCAATGTTCTCCTTGATCCTAGATATCCCTTTATCTCGCTTTTGGGCAGCGATAATTTGATCCGTAAGAGTAGGTTTCGCCACCAAGGTGGAAAGAAATCCTTGAGGAACAATGTGAAGGTTAAGCTTCCGAAATTCCTCATGGAGAAGCGGTTGACTTTGTTGTAACATTAGATTGTTACAATAAGATTTACGACTTAGTGCATCAGCCATGACATTGGCCTTTCCTGGGGTGTAAGTTATCCCTAAGTCAAAATCTGTGATCAACTCGACCCAACATCTTTGCCTGAGGTTCAAATCCGGTTGGGTGAATATATACTTCAGACTTTGGTGATCTGTGAAGATTTCGCAATGATTACCGAGAAGGTAATGTCGCCAGGTTTTAAGTGCATAGACTACAGCTGCAAGCTCTAGATCATGAGTAGGATAATTCTCCTCATGTGGGTGCAATTTCCATGAAGCATAAGCAATTACGTGACGATCTTGCATAAGAATGCAACCTAGTCCTTGTCGCAAGGCGTCGCAATAGATAACAAAGTCCTTAGAAAAATCTGGTGGTACCAGTACGGGAGCAGATGTCAGGCGTCTTTTCAGTTCCTGAAAGCTGTGCTCACATTGTGGAGTCCACTCGAACTTTTTATCTTTCTTGAGGAGTTCAGTTAGGGGTTTTGCAACTTTGGAGAAGTTCTCGACAAAGCGGCAACAATAGCTCGCTAAGCCCAGAAAACTCCGAACTTGCTTGACCGAAACAGGTGGAGTCCAATTAAGAATGGCTTGAACTCGCTCGGGATTGACAGCAATACCCTTACCAGAAATTACGTGTCCTAGATAGGTCACTTCTGGTAACCAAAAATTTGCATTTAGAAAATTTGGCATAAAGGCGATGCTCTCGAAGTTTCATCAACACTAGCCGTAGATGCTCGACATGTTCTTCCTCGTTCTTGGAGTAGATGAGTATGTCATCGAGGTAAACTATGACGAATTTATCCAAATACTCCATGAAGATAGAATTCATTAAGCGAGAGAAAGTGGCTGGAGCGTTGGTTAAACTGAAAGACATGACGACGTACTCGTATTGGCCATAACGAGTAACAAAGGATGTTTTTGGAATGTCCCCGTTCCTAATTTTGATTTGATGGTAGCCCAACCTCAAATCCATTTTGGAGAAGACTGAGGATCCAGCGAGCTGATCATACAAATCGTTGATCCTGGGGAGCGGATACTTGTTCTTGATTGTGACCAGGTTGACTGGTCGATAATCTACAACCATCCGATCCGTACCATCCTTCTTCTTGACGAAGAGGACGGGACAAGCCCATGGAGACAAACTAGGACGGATGAAACCCTTTTTCAAGGACTCATCGAGTTGTTTCTTAAGCTCGGCTAGTTCTAGTGGTGCCATCTTATAGGGTCTTCTAGAAATTGGGACAGTTCCAGGAATGAGATCTATCACGAACTCGACATCTCTGTCAGGTGGGACTCCTGGCAATTCTTCTGGAAAGACATCCGGAAAGTCACGGACTACCGGAACGTCTTCGAGGTCTGGCAAAGGACTGGCGTTAAGAGAATATAGCTGTCGCTTGGCTATTCGGGTCAAGACATTGACTATCTTTCCTGAAGGATGTGTGAGTTGAACAGTCCTAGAGAAGCAATCAATCTTGGCATGATGGGCTGACATCCAGTCCATACCCAAGATGATATTAATATCCAAAGATTTGAGGGCTATCAATGATGCGAGAAAAACAAGTCTGTCGACTTGGATTTCATTTCCATGGCTTACTCTAGAGGTTTGCCATCTAGAACCAGGAGTAGAAATTTCCATAGTGGAAGGCATGTCACAGAATGCGGTGTTATACAGGCGAGCATAATTTTTGGATATGAATGAATGAGATGCTCCAGTATCGAAAAGAACAGATGCCGGGTGGCAATTAACAAGGAGCATACCGAGAACGACGTTGGGATCCTCTTGAGCTTCTTCAGCAGAGATACAGTTGACATGGCCACGTGCAGCGGTGGCCGGCTTGGCGTAGAACACTTTCCTTGTCGGCTTGCCGCGGCCAACAGCTTTTCCAGGCTGATTGGGGTTGGTCTGGGGACAGTCGCGCAAATAGTGGCCCGATTCCCCACACTTGAAGCATGTTACAGAACTGGTGCGTGGAGGAGCATTGTTGGTTGGACCACCACAGGGCTTGGCTGGTGCAAACTGTTGAGCGGGGCGAGGCGCCTGAAAGGATGGCCTTAGTGTGAACCAGGGTGGCAGGGCGGTGTTAGGCACCCACACGCGGCGCTTCTGAGAACCACCACTGGATGAGGAACCAAAGTCACGGCCATGCTTGCGTGTTGCTTCATAATCACTCTGACCAGACTCAGCACTGATGGCCTTGTTAACAAGTTTCTGAAAAGATGTGCACTCATGCAGACGGAGGTCAGGGCGGAGCTCAGGACTAAGTCCCTTGCGGAACCTTGCTTGCTTCTTGGCATCAGTGGAAACTTCCTCAGTTGCATACCGTGCTAGGTTACCGAACTCCCTGCTGTATGCATCCACAAAGAGTCGACCTTGAGTGAAACTGCAGAACTCCTCACATTTACGATCCATGAGACCCTCCGGGATGTGATGTTCACAGAAAGCCTCACTGAATTCAGCCCAAGTAGTGACCTGGCCCACTGGGCGCATAGCTCCATAGTTCTCCCACCAGAGACTGGCGGGGCCTTCAAGATGATATGCAGCAAATGTGACCTTGTCAGCCTCAGCTATGAGTGCAGAACGTAGCTTGTGAGTAATACTGCAAAGCCAATCATCAGCGTCGAGAGGTTCGACGGAGTGATGGAAAGTGGGTGGATGTAACTTGATGAAGTCACTGAGTGACACCAAGTTATTTCTTTGATGATGTGCTGTGTTCTGCTCGATGCGCTCCAACAAACGGTTGGTCTCCCGCTTGTTTCTCTCAGCCTCCAGCATAACCTCGGCCAGAGAAGGAGGTTGAGGCAGGTTTGCATCCCTGACTTCACTGCCTTCGGCCTGCTCCTGGGAAGCAGGGTTATTGCGCGTGTTGACCATCCTAGGAAAACAAGACAATGATTTAGTCCAGAGTGATGGGATTCTGACGTAGAATGCAGAATGTAAGTAATAACTCGGAATGCAAGATGATCATCCGTATGACATGGTAAATACAGAAATTGCTACATTTATTCTATCGTCATACACACCATACAAAGTTTAGTACAAGACCAAACGGAGTACAACTGTGGTGAAAGGAAGATTACATCTCATCGGAGGCATCCCAAGCTCCTATACATTATTTTTCTACACCTCCGGAAGGTGGTACACGCTAAGTCATATCCCACGAGTCACGCAGGACAGTGGACGATACAACTAATACAATACTAGTGATACTACTACTAACTCAGACAGCTCCGTAGTAGTCTTCATAGAAGTCACCTCCATAGCCTGGAAGCTCAACGTGATCATCCGGAAACAGACAGTCCCGTGGAACTTGTGGTTCATAGGGGCTAGGATGAGGTCTTGGACCAACAAACGGTGTCCTGCGGGGACCACAGGGTGGGGTGATGCCTCCTACATCACGCCAATCCACCATATCTGGCAGAGCAGATCTCACAGGGTAGAGATCCCTCATATCCATATATCCAGCTTGCACAGCCGGTGCAAACCGAGTCAAGGTGGCCCAATGATCAGCACGGGTGTTGAAAAGCTCCATTCTCAAAGCCCGATTTTCACGGTCCTTGTCCTCAAGCAACTGTGAAGTGGTGCGGGTTAGAGAGTTCTCCTGAGTGGAGTCAGCATAGATAGCCTAGAGATACCCTTGAGCTCCTGGGAGTGAAGCTGGTATATATCGGAAGTCAGAGTTCTGAAACAAACCAGTCCTGACTCGCATGATGGTCATCATAGGGTAGGCAGCATCCTGCACCGCCATCTCAATAGTAACCCCGAGTCCATAGGAACAGTGAAGGGGCTCGGTAGATCCAGGATAAGATGGAAATATCCTGACGGTGCAAAAATATTGACTTTGATTAAAGTCTCGGAATTGCTCTTCGACCGTGTACTCAGGATACCAACGGTATCCAGCCTCCATCATTACCCTGACCAACATGGCAGTATGGCCGGGTACATCAAGGCATCAAGTCAAACAAACCACTAGATTCTGAGGACGGGAAGCCATCTGGAACATGTTATAACATAAGACATTAGAATTCTAGCAGAAATTGGACAGCATAACGGCTATAAATGCTCAAAAAGGACTTTGAGGCATTTTGCAAAAATTGCATAGACACTCAACAACATCATATCAAGGTTCTGGGTCCATCTTAACAACATAATGGGGTAGTAGAACTGAACTAGGCTTGTAGCCATCAAACCTATAAGGTACTACTGATTAGTAACACGTGAACCTGATAGAGAGAAGAGATCCTAATTCCTTAACCCCCGGTGGAAGAATGGACTGACTCAGATCAGAATGTCATGAGGTAAAGGAGTAAAAGAGCCTTACGTTCCATCCCACAATCAATTCCCCTACATATAACTAAAGCATTTCTAGACTCAACATCGACCAGTTTGGCTTGGAGAACCTACAGGCAGTCCGGCTCTGATGCCAACGCTGTCAGGACCCCGATCCTAAGTCACACCAATCTAGCATGTAACACATCATATCACTTTGCGGCCTCACGCACGGTATTCCCACGGGTGCCACCTTACTTGGCCCGGGACCGTTTGCGCCTTTTGGCTCACGTATATGATAGTGCCGCTAGCATCCATATGACAAAGAACCCGAGCTGACATGGCTAGTCATGAACCCAAAGTGGCACACACTTACAGGGACAGGCATCCATGATCCAGCATCGAACGTGTCGGTCATCAATGAGTGAATTTGGGCTGAAGCACTGGGCTAGCAGGACTCCGGTAAACCGGGCTGTAGCGGGCTAACAGGACTCCGGTATCCATCGCGTGACATTTCCCCGAAGGGACAGACACAGGAACGAAGAAGGACACATGCCGGCCAGCCTAAGTGTTCCGAAGCAGTAGCAAGCTGCCAAGGCTCAAAGGAACACTAGGAGACATTTCCCGTAAGGGAGGCTACTAAGGATAAACAACTAGATAGTCATATCCCACACATACCAAGCATTGCAATCATACACACAATATGCTCGATATGTGCAAATACAACAAGGCATCACAACATGAATCTACGACACAAGTACTTTATTTAAAGGCTCAGAGAGCCATGCATAGCATACACACAAGTACGGGTCACATGACCCAGCATCCAAGTCATACAAACCATACAAGCCAACAGCGGAAGAGACATGTCTGGGTATAGACATCTAGTAAAATAAAAGGGGCTTGGGTAAGCCTGACTATACTACATGGTCCTTCAAGCTCAGGATCACCACCTGGGCTCCAGCCTACTCATCGATATCGACATCTACGAAGAACCCATCAGAAGGGGTTGCAGCGTCTTCTGTAAAATGTAAATTATAGCAACATGAGTACAAAGGTACCCAGCAAGACTTACATCAGATCCTACATACATGCATATTATCAAGAAGGGTTGGTGGGGTTATTGCAGCAAGCCAGCTTTGACTCTTGGCTAAGCTATCTTACGAGACACCAACTTGAAATGGTTTTGCGCACTCGAGTCCACTACACACCACTTCAATACACCACCGAGGATCCACCTCCGTCATCCTACGGAAGAGCCATCCTCGGCACTCACGCTTATCTTGAGGATTTTAGTAGTATCCATTTACTTGTCTATGAACTGTATAGGCAACCAAGTAGTCCTTTACCGCGGACGCGGCTATTCGAATAGATAATGTTAACCCTGCAGGGGTGTACTTCTTCATACATGTTTCCACCACTTAGCGTCTGCACACGACATGTGCTCGGCAGACTTCAAGCGAAAGCCGACGTGGGTGTAGACCACGACCTACCTAAACACCTAAGTCTCTAGTCCAGGTTTATCGCCTATTCAGGTTCCATCCGCAGGGAGTCCGGCCGAGGTTTCCACATACGGCCCCGAACGATGTGTACAGGGTTTCGAGACACCTAACGGGTGCCCGGCATACCCGGCCACGTACCTACCGCATCACGGCCCACCCCGCGGGTCAGCGCTGCCCACGGCCTCCAGTAAGCTATAAACACCAGAAACTACTTGCAACTCCTGGATAGAGGACTAGGGTGAATAAGAAGTCGAGCGGGGTCATATTTCAGGGCCCAATGCATGGTAGTAGCTGAATCTTAAATCACATATACAGATCTCGGTGCTTAAGGTCGGCTTCAATGAAACAACCCACCATGTACTCCTACATGGCCTCTCATCGATACCTTTACCAAATCGTGTTCAACACATCCCTCTCATTACCGACAAGATCATTTCACTCTAGCCCATCACCCAGATGAACCAGACCTGACACGACTCTAAGCATAGCAGGCATAGCAAGGTAGTAACAACACATACATATGGCTCAATCAATTCCTACACATGCTAGTGGGTTTCATCTAGTTACTGTGGCAATGACAGGTCATGCAGAGGAAATGGGTTCAACTACCGTAGCACTCAGCAGTTTGAATCGCGTTGTCTTAATGCAGTATAAGAGAGCAGAAGCGAGAACATGGGATTGTATCGATATGATCAAATGGTTGGTTGCTTGCCTGATGGGTCGATGCACTGATATTGATCTTCGCTAGGGTAATCGTGGTACTCCTCGGGGGCGGATCCTGCCGCAAAGAGCACCGATACACAACATCACCAAACAATATGCAACAATATGATGCATGCATGAATCATGGCAAAATGAGTGTATTAGGCTAATGCAACTAAGACCAGATGGGTTTGAATCATTTTGAATCAAAGATTCAAGTTTCAAACTCATACATGGCCCCTTTAAGTGCTTTATCTTGTTTTGCACTAAACATCAGGTTAGCTTGCTTAAACATGCATGAAACCAGTATAGATGGATAGATTGGATTTTTCTGATCATTTTTCATATATAAAACTTTGCATTTGGAGTTACAGATTAATTTCTATGATTTTTTAAAGTTTGTGGTATTTACTGGAATTTCCTGTATAAAAATAATCCAGTAAATGAATTACTGCGTCAGCATTACATCAGGATGACGTCAGCGGTCAACGGAACAGTCCAGGTCAACCCTGACTAGTGGGTCCTGTGTGTCAGTGTAATTAGTTTAACTAACTATTAATTAAACCTAATCCTGATTAGTTAACAAGGCTGGGCCCCACCTGTCATTGACCCAGGGGTCAAACTGGGCCCACCCGTGGTCAAACGAGGGGGTCAGCAGGGTCAACTCGCCGGTGTTTAGTCGCCAGCGAGGCCGAACGCGGCGGCGAGAGTGGTTTTGTGCATTCCGGCGACCAAACAAGCCGCGGAGGGCATCTACGTGTAGCTGGGAGCAAACCGCAGCTCTTGGTGGAGTTAGTTGAGCTTGGGGTGGCCGGAAACGGCACCGGCAACGACCTTGGCGATCGCCGGAGTTCGGGTGATGATGAACTCGAGGCTACGGGGCACGGCGAGGCTCGTGGTGAGGTGCTATGGGTTCCTGTGGTTGCGGTGAGTGTGTTAGACAAGGTGGTGTGGCCAGTGGGTGGCCGGAGTCACGTCGGCGACGAGCTCCACGGCGGTGCGTGCGGGTGAGCTTCGTGCAGTCGCTACGGGGCTCGGGAGTGGAAAAAAGAAGGGGGAGAGGTAGCTAGGCTCACGGCGATCTCCAGGAACCAGACGGCGCGATCGGGGACGAGCTGGTGCGGCGACGACGACGAAGGGGATCTCCGGCGATGGCGGAGACGGGCGAGGTCGGTGCAGAGGCCTCGGGGCAAGCGAGCGCTCGGGGCTTGGCTAGCTCGAAGGAGAGGAGGGCGGCGGAGCTCCTGGACACGGTGGCGCGGCACGGGGATGACGGAGGGCGCGACTACGGCGACAGTGCGGCTGCGGTGGCATCGGCCATGGTGCGGGAGAGCGAGGGAGAGGAGCTGGGGGCGAATGGGGGTGTCCACGGGGTTCGGGGCGCGACGTGGAGTTCATCCAGGCCAGCAGGGCGGCGAGAGGAGGAAGCAGGGCGACGGGTAGCTGCGTGGCGCGCACTGGCGTCACCGTCGAGCACCTGCCTGCCTGGCTGGCAAAGGCAAGCAGCTCGCTGGAGCGGCTGCTGGGCTGGGCCGGCAGGTGGGCTTGCCAGGTGGGCGCCAGGTAAGCCTCTGCTCCTCTTTGAATTTTCTTTTCTATTTTTCTGTAAGTATGTGGACTTTTCTAAAAATACCTAGGCAACTCTAAAAATCACCAAACTGCTTATGGCCACTAACTAGAATATATCCAGCATGGAACATTTTAGTTTGGGATTATTTGAGCATTTAAAATAATTTATATAATTTAAATGCCCAAACTCAAATACTTATGATTTAATTCAAAAACCCTAGGATGACCTGGAAAATTGTGCACCACTTTTTGCAGAGGCTCTGAACCAAGGCAAAAATGATGGACATTTTAGAAGGGCATTTCAGGTTCATTGAAAATATTTTTAGTAAACCCTAGTTGATTTCAGAGGGGGCTGGGGGTTCTGTCATCCCCATTTCAAGTTTCTGATGAAAGAATAGACATGATGCAACACTCTAATGCATGAACTAGCTAGGGTGTGACAGCTAAGCTGCCGCAACTTCTCCGACGCCGTCCTCATGCCGGCCGCGGACATCTTTCTCTCCGCCGTCTCCGTAGGTGTCCTCCGTCGCCAAGTTAGGGCACGGTGGGCTGAACTGCTCGGTCTCTCATTCTTCCCATCTAGCAGTTCTTCGTGCGGTAATTATAACTCTATTTTTACCACCTTTTTGATCTTCATAGATTCATCCTACTTACCGAAAGTGGTTTCTGCCTACTAAATGTTAGATCTATTCTATCTGCATCTCATAATGCCTAGTCTATTCACTTAGATTTCCTATCTAGTTTGATTCCTCACTTGTACTTATTCACGGATTGGTACAAATCTGGAACCAACTCACCACACATAAGTGAATGTCTTCGCATCATGAGGTCAATGTCTTCAAACTGATTTATCTTCAAAATCTTCTGAGAATGCATATGACCTCTTCCCCTTCCCTCGCATCTCTAATGCTGTCACAGGTACATGTCCGTGGGAGAATCCCTTGATTCTCATAGTCTGCATTCGTTTGCAGAATACTTACAGCATCATATCAATTCTCCTGAAGCTAGTTCCTACTTGACCAGCAAGCGTAAATCTCTGAAGCCTCTGAACGTATTGAAGCCATTCAGCTTGAAGTTCATGGCTGCAGAAAAATCAGCAAGGAAGGGTGGCAGACAGCATAGATGAGGAACATCCAAAGATCTGCCTGATGACCTAGCAGAACTGTACAAGACAGACCCTGAAGAGACTTATCATCAGCACAAGACACGAATCCAATGGATTCGACGCTATTAGGCTGAAGAATGGTTCAAGTACAAGTTCGTCACCAAGGAATATGCTGAGAAAAATGCTATCAAGAGTTCTTGGGGCGATATTCTCTATCGAGGCCTTCAACCCAAGAACAGAGCTGAAGCCATTGCGCAAGAATTCTATCCTTGCATGGTCCGTGGGCCACAGCCTGAAGAAGTCGACCCATCATCATTGCTCTGGTGTCGCGACGACAATCTCTTCAAGCGCAACTTCCAGTTTGTTGTGTCTTCAGCAAAGGAAAACAAGAAGTCATGGGGATTAGACTTCAATCCTGGTCCCTCTGCTCCCCGTGAGGATGGCACTCGTGAAGCTGAAGAAAATAGAATTGGCCCCTTTGCAAACCTTGATGGCCTCATCTCCTACATCTTGGTACAAGGTGCCAAAGTGGATCATTCTGACAATGAGGCTGATTCTAATGAAGCCCCAGCTCCTCCTTCGAAGCCACAGAAGCAAAAGAAGCTAAAGGCTTCTAATCCCGTACCACCAAAAGCTTCTCGTGCGAAGCCACTGGCCACTGCACCTCCTGAAGCCAGTGTGCAGTCTGAAGATCAATCCCGTATCTCCAAGAACACGGAGAAGAAAAAGCAACTTGTCAGGCATACTGATCAAGCCTTGACTCCTGCCGCTATTCTGCGCGACGATCCCATTGATCTGTCAAGTGATGAAGACCTTGCAGATGATGCTCTTGAGCAGCTGATAAAGAGCAAGGAAGAAGCAGAAATCTTCAACAACTTGCCTCTCTTTGATGTGGCCATCATCCACAACTTCATTGATGAATGGTTCGACACACCCAATGTTAGCTTTACAGCTTCCCATTGGCCTCAATGTCACCTTCAATGGCGCCATTGCTTCAGAGCTAGCTCTTGCTCAGTGAATCGTTGAGCTCAAGAACAAGATTGATTTTGAGAAGGCTCAATTCAAGAAGCATGTGGCCAAGCTCAGTGTTCAAGACGTCCGAAACTTCAAGGTCATGCTGCATGAGCTTAAAGAAGCTTTTCAGAAGAAGCGCCAAGAAGCTCAAGGCTCTCGCGAGCGTATGAAGAGTTTGGCTGATAAGTGTGTGCTTGCATACAATGAGGCTGAGAAGCGCAAGTCACTTGGCCGTCCTGGCATTGACCCCAGAATGGTTGCAAAGAAAAAGAAGAAGTTTCCTGCTGATCAGCCTGCGCCTTCAAGCCAAGAAGCTCCACGTATTATCTTCCCAAGTAGCATGACTGGCTCGAAGCCAAAGGTCACCACAACCGCTTCTGAACATAAGAAAACGAGGGCTGCAGAGGCAGAAGCTCGAAAGAGGAAGAATACCGAAGCCTCTGATGCCGCTCCCTCCAAGAAGAAGCGCAAGACCAAGAAGAATCGGGCTGCTCCCACAGAGCCCCTTTTTGTTGAACCCCTCTCAGTGATTCATCCTGCATCTGCCTCCCAAGAACTTCACATGACTGTGCATGAGCCTGCTTCCACAGAGGCTCCTGAAGCTGAAGATATTCCAGCAGCTGAACCCACTGCTGCTGAAGACATTGGTCATCATGAAAATGTTGAAGATGATGAAGTTCTTCCTCAGATCGAATACAATGTGGTATCATCACCTGTTCGTACGAACATCGAACTCATCAGCATTGGTCGTCCTCTGACGCCAATCGCACAGGATGATTCATGGGCTGATCATCCGCAAGAACAAGACTCCCCCAGTACTCCCCTACAACAACAACAAGCTACCCCCAACGTGCAAGAAGAGGATGAAGACGTTCAGGCTCAGCCAACTCCATCTCCTAAAGTGAAGCTAGCTCTTCGCAGGCTTCGCAGAGGACAAAGGCCTGAAGTCCCTCTGTCGAGCATTCCAGAAGGAGAAGTGCAACGTTCACCTGTTGCACGGCAAGTACTTTATGAACCTGCTCCAACTATGAATGTATCAGAGTCTGAAGCACATGCTGCTGAAGACATTCCGGCTGCATCAGCCGAAGAAAATCAAGAAGAAGTGCGTGTACCAACCCCCCAGTGATTGAAGAAGAAGCAGTTCATGATCAGAATGTGTCTGTGCCCAACCCTCCTGTTCGTCAAGAGGAGGATGAAAATGTTGAGGCTGCCACCACCAACGTCAATACAGCCAGTGACGTAGTCATGGCTGATGCTAATGTGGAGCCTACACTAACTATGCCTGAAGCAAATGTGGCTACTGAATCTGAAGTCAATGAGGATGCTGCACCTGAAGTCAATGAGGGTGCTGCACCCGAAGCCAATGAGGATGCTGCACCTGAAGCCAACATGACAACTGCTCCCGAAGCACCTGTCGTGGAGCCTGCCTCCGATGTTGCCCCTGCTCCTGTTCCGCCTTCAAGGCCTCACACAATTGAGCAAGCATACAGTCATGGTCAGCTCACTACTGTCCGATGGCCCGTTTTGGTGCCTCCACCCTCTGCCTCAGGACCACAATTTGACTATCATATTGAGCATAGGCCTCAAGTGCAGAAGCCAAAGCCCAGGTTGCTAAGGTTTCCAGGTACTGCCAACTCCCCCGGGTCCTTCAATGCTAATGGCTTCAAAAGCCACAATACCTTTTTTGACAGTGCCAAGAACCCCTACTCCAAGCCAAGGATATCATCAGATAGGTTCTGGAGCTATCAACAGAGAAGCTATTACTCATGCGTGTTATATGATCAAGGGCGCATTTTCCCTCATATGCGCCTTGACACTGAAGCCATTGTTGGACTGCCATGCTTAGAAGAAGCACTTGATTGCTTTTGAGATGCTGGTCTGCTCCACTTTGTGACAGACAAAGAACATTGGAATGAAGAGCTATTGCTTCAATTCTATGCCACTCTGCACATTCGCGGCTACAACAAAGACATCAAGACATGGGTTCTCGAGTGGATGAGTGGAAATATTCATCATGAAGCCAAAGCTATGGACATCATCGAGCTTACAGGGCTAGCCACTCCAGGAGAACTGTATGAACCTGACTGTCAGCTACACCGCAATGCTGTAGAGAGCATCTTTCATAAGCCAGAACCCAATATGAGCCAGATGCTGAGCATGATGAAGCCTTTGCCATCGGACGCTGAATATCCCACACATTTCTTTGTTGAAGACCTTGAGTATCTGCCTCGAACCATATATAATATCATCAGGCAAACTCTACGGCCAGTCAAGGGACACTCATCAATGGCCAAGCTTGAAGTAACTATGAAGACTTTGGTCTTCTATATTCTCAATGGCATCAGCTTCAACACTCAGGACTTCTTCATAAGACAACTTGCTACCTCCGATTCTGATCTCTTTGGTCTGAAGTTTTATGCTCCATGGGTCATGCGCCTTATCAAGCGCCACTCTACTGTCAACTATCAACCCTCTGCTCGCAATCATATAATATTTCTACCAGAAGTTGATATGTCAGTTGATGCTATATATTATGACCCTGCCAAGATGCCGCTTTGTCTTCAGAACATCAAGCACCAAAGCTTCACTCAGCCTATTGAAGGTGTTCAAGGAGCAACACGAATCTATCCATTTGCTGGTAACACTCGTTTGCCTCACAGAGCGCCCACTGAAGCCACTGAAAGCACCATTTCCCAAAGGCCTCGCAAGCGTTCTCACGTCAATGACCGAGAACTTCTTGTGGCCCTTCATTAGAAACAGGATAAACATCACTTTTGGATCAAGAGACAGATGCAAAGCATCTTGGTGGATGTCAATCGCATTCGCAACCTTGCCACCAAGAATGCCTTTATTGCTCATGAAACTTGCCGAAGATCATGGAAGAGTATGACCCTGCTTAGTGCTGAAGCAGATCTTCAAGACGATGGCTTCAATGAAAGATTTCAGTTTGACTCCACTCCTCCACGGAATGCTGTCTTACGAAGAACTCCATCTCTTGAAGACTCTGAATATTCCTCCTCCGCGGCAACAATTAATGCCAGAGTGATCGATGATGAAGATGACGCTACTTCACCACCTCCAACTACTGCGCGCATCGACACTGCACCAAGTTCCTCTGCACCGCCACCCAACGACAACAACCCTGCTGCTTCACCTACTCATCAAGAAGACGAGTAGATGCTCTATGTCTTGAAACCTTTTTGGTCATTACTGACAAAAGGGGGAGAAGCATATGAGCTGATAGTCTTCAAGCGGGTTCATATGGGCGGTTGCATTATATTTTGCTGCGTGCTTACAACTCTTGCATTTTGATACATTTGGTTCTTTGAGTTGTAACACCTAAACTTGATGGTCGTCTGCTACTTCTGCTACATGTTTGCTTTACTCTGATGCGATGATAACTTCCGCACTTAGATCATCCTGCAGACGTCCATTTTTCATTATGCATGTCATTCTACTTGTTATATCATTTCATGCATGATGAATTATCTTCATAAGTTGAAGTGGATCTCCATAAGTACAACCTGCCATGTGCATTTGCAATCAAAAGCAAATTATTAATATGCACATCTTCAGGGGGAGCCCTTGCTACTTATGAAGACAATTCCTATCCTTACAATTTCACATAATTTATCCCCGTTGAAAACTTCAACCAGTTTGTCATCAATCACCAAAAAGGGGGAGATTGTAAGTGCATCTAGTGCCACCCCTAGTTGGTTTTGGAGTATTGATGACAAAGTTGGTTGAGGGACTAATGCGTTTGTGAGAATTGCAGGATAACGCAGGTAGTGTCCCTCATTGATTCGGTTTACCTACCGGAGATGACCCCTAAAAATGTATGAAGACATTGAAGACAATGGTGGTATGAGAAGATATTCATATTGAAGACTATGACATGAGAAGACATTACGTGAAGACAATGGAGCACGAGGACTGTGTGGTTTCGTCGTTTCCTTTCTTCTTTGTTGAGTCATAGGAACCACCGTACTGTTAAGTGGGGTCCAAGTGAACTAAGTCACAGTGACTGAAGTGATGCTCAACCCAAATCCTATGTCTTCGAGCGAAGACAATGAGAGCAAATCTTATCCAGAGTTGGATGAGTCAGCTTTGCTTGTAGCCCAAGTAAAGTTGCCGTGTGTGTTTGAAATCTGACCGTTGGAACACATGTCAGTTCCTTAGTGACCCAGGGTCATTTTGGACAAATCATGTCGGGTTGCCTGGTGGCTATAAATAGCCCACCCCCTACACCATAAATTGGTGGCTGCTCAGAGTTTGTATACGGCTTTTGTCGTTTGAGAGCAACCCACCTCGAAGCATTTGAGAGAGAGAAATCCTTGCGAGGACAAAGCCCAAACACCCAGAGCCAAAGAGTGTTAGGCATCACTGAAGTCTTTCTGTCTGTGTGACCTGAAGACTTATTACACTTGAGGATTGTGTATCCTCCAGCCAGTTGGGCATCGCGTTCTGAGCATCCAAGAGTCATTGTGGATTGCCGAGTGAACAAAGTCTGTGAAGGTTTGGAGGTCTCCCTTGAAGACTTACCAGAGTGATTGGGCGAGGACTAAGTGACCTTAGCTCAAGGGGAATAAGGTGAAGACACGGTCTTCTGAGTTAAATCTCAGCCTCCCTAACCAGACGTACAGTTGTCACAGCAACTGGAACTGGTCCAACAAATCCTGTGTCCTCAACAAGCAACTGGTTCTATCTCTTCCCTCCTTTACTTTGATTTTGTCTTCGTAAAGTCAGTGCTTATTGTTTTATCCGATTGACTTCATTGCTTGACTACTATTGTTGATTGGCTTCATACTATCTTCCATCCTGATCCTACTACCTAGCTGCTATTAATCTTCAAACGTTAATGCTATTGCATACTTGATTATGGCTTGCTTGTTGTAGTTTATCTTCCACTGCATATCAATTAGGTTGTTTCTATCGTTTGTCTTCGAAACTTCCATGTTTTGAAGACTTTCCTAAAAATTGCCTATTCACCCCCCTCTTGTCGATAACTAGCACTTTCACCTGCGTGCGTTGGCCATGGAGGTGTCGGAACAGCGGCGGATCATACAACAGAAGAGAGGATCGGATGCACCCCTACCTGGCGCGCCAAATGTCGGATTTAGGGATCCGGCAACCCTTGAGAGGTTCGAACTCTGGGGTGCGTGTGGAGATATCAACCTGCGAAGCCTGCCTATTCGCGATCCTCCCTAGCCTAGCGCGTCGAGCTCGAGAGACACAAAGACACAAAGATTTATACTGGTTCGGGCCACCGTTGTGGTGTAATACCCTAATCCAGTGTGGTGTGGTGGATTGCCTCGAGGGGCTATGGATGAACTAGTACAAAGGATGAACAAGCCTCAGGAGGTGAGGTGTTCTTGAGCTAGTGTGGTGCTCTACTTGTTCTGATTTCCATCCTCCCGTCAGGTGGTGGCTAAGTCCTATATATAGTGGCCTTGGTCCTCTTCCCAAATATGAGCAGGAAGGGATTCCACAATGGCGGGATTTTAAAGGGGACTACTAGTACAGTCTATCCTGACAAAAGTAGTCTTCGCCTGCAAAAAGCCTCTAGTCGTGACGCTGCGGTGGTCTCAGTGATGAGCTCCATCCTACCATCCTGGCGGTCTTGGTCTTGTTACACCAGAATGGAAACCTTTGGCTGATTCCTCGGGACCCTGCGCCTGTGGCTTGCCTCCCTTGCACCAAAGAGGAAACCTACGCTCTGCACCTTCCTGGCGCCCGCCTGGCCTTGGTCGTCATGGCTCACGTCAGCTGAGCCTCATGAGGTAGCTGCATAGAACTCTATGCCCCTCAGAAGTCCTCCTAAGGAGGCCAACTCCTTCGGGGGTCTTGGCGTCGTCCGCCTCGCGGGGCTTAGCCCCTCGCGAGGGTCTTGCGGTGTTGATGTTGAAGCTGGGCCATACCAGGCCGTCGATGGAGTCATGCGGTGGGCTGCAGGCAGGCAGGACTGGATACCCCCAAGTCCACGACGCCGACAGATGCCAAGTGCTCCCAGAGCTCGTTGGAGCTGCCGACCAAACTCCCCATCTATAAGAAGGGGTGGTATTCTGAGAAGATCACTGACCCTTCCCTGACGTCGTTGGCGAAAAAGATGGAGAAGGACCTGAGGAGTGAGAAGCTGACGGGGGCCATGTTCATCAAGGAGTTCTTGAGGCAGCGCGTAGCACCACTCCAAGAGCCCTCCCGCCCCCGTGGAAGCTTGGGTGCGTCAGTGACAAGATCCGCCTGCGCCAGGACGCCCTTCCCGAGGAGGAGCTAAGCAAGGTGTTTCTTTACTTGACGGGAAAGGACCCAAGCGATCCTCTGAAGGATTGGCTCCTGTTGTACTGCTGGACTGACGGGGAGGAGGTCGCCGCCGCCATGCCGGTCTTCGACGAGTTTGGGATTGTGCGGGAGGGGCCTCCCCCGCCGCCTCCATCCTTAGTAGATCTGTCCTCCGGAGATCATTCCTCTAAGGCCACCATGGACGAGATGGTGGAGGAATCTTCTGCCCCGCAGCAGAGGGAGCTCCTCTGTGACTTCCCTAATGATGACAATGATGAGACGCCTCTGGTGGTGGAGGTGCCTCGCCCTTCTGGAGTCACCACGAGGTCCGGGGTGTCCTCTTCGAAGCAGCCCAAGCGGACGGCCACAAAGAAGGGCAGGACCGCGCTGATTCCTCCGGGTAGCGTTCCGCCATCACCGGCGGTGCCCCGAGTGGCACCAACTGCCAGCTGTCGTGCTCCCAAGAGCTCAGCACCAGCTGCTCCATCTCACGCTTGTTGCTGAGCCTGAAGAGGAGCTATGTCTTCGCCGGCCAGTAAGCCTTTTCCTTAGCCTTGTTTGTTGATTCTTGAAGCGATGCTTAGCGTCTTCGTCTGTCATTAGGCAGCAGCCGTCGAAGAAGCAGAAGGAGGGCACGGAGGTCGTCGTGGTTGAAGGTGCTGAAGTGGTGGTCGCGGCCCTGGCAAAGGAGAATGCTGTGGCCCCCGCAGCTCGACTGGTGATGCCATCTCCCCAGGGCGTGGAAGCCCATCCTCAGGAGGTGCCGGCGTCCTTGGCGAGGCTGACCCCACCGGTACCCATCTTTGCCGTGGCCGCCGAGGTTGACCAGCCTCCGGTCCTTCCTGAGGCTGAGGTTTCTTCTATCTTGGCGTCGAGGGCGTCCTCTCCCCAGCCCAGCATGCGGCCAAGCCGTGGCGCTCCTGCCACCTTTGGGGCTCTGGAGGAGGCAAGGGCGGCGCTGGACCTCCTCTAGGGTGAACTTCGAGGCCCAGATCATCGCTCAGCGCAGGGACGCCTGGAGCTGATTTCTGGTTGGCTCCAAGCCGATGTATCTGTTCGTGCAGCCTGGGGCTCTGCGGAGGAGGCCCAGAAGATGCTCAGGATGGTTGCCACTATGCGCGACTCAGTGCGGAAGGAGGCCACGGAAGCTGAGGATCGGTGCCACATGGTGGAGGCTGAACTGAAGGCTCTTCAGGACCAGTAGGCTACCCAGGCGAGCCAGCTCCAGGAGCGTGAGGAGAAGCTGAAGGCCCAGGAAGCTGCCGTCGCCAATCGAGACGCCGAGGTGAAGAAGGCGGCCTTCGAGCAAGCTGCAGAGCGCAACCACCCGACGAAGCTGAAGGAGGAGGCGGAGGCGGCCCAGACGACCCTTGCCGGGGCCGAGGAGGCGGTCTCCATGGAGCATAGCACCCTTGCCTCTCTCGAGGCGAGGTTCCACAAGGCTCAGTGGTTGCTCTTTGGGGACGATCCCTTGAAGAAGGCGACGACGACGACCCCAAGGGAGAGCCCTGTTGCTTTGCTCCCTGAAGTCTTGGTGGTGCTCGAAGATGATGTCGATGGTTTTGCCTCCTTAGTGGAAAGCGAGGCGCGCTTGCTCTCTTCCTTAGCCGTCATGTGCGTCTTCAGCCATCTCTATCTCCAGGACGCCATCTTCAACTTCTCCTCCTTCCTTGCTCTGGTGGACTCCAATTCCCAGGATGATGCCGCTGCTACCATGAAGAGCTCCGTCGACGCCATGTTGAGTATGTTTCTGGTCGTAGTCCCTTCAACCGAGGCCGAGGGGATGGTCGACGCGCTTGGTGATGAGGCTCCGTTGGCGGGTGACGGAGGTGTCCAGGTCTGAAGAGGTGTCCTGGCGACGCAGCTCTTTCCAACTTGTCCTGCATCATGTAGCATGCCTTGGGGAGGCGTTCTAAAACTGCTTGCTTGGAACAATAGGTTTTATAATAATTAGATTATGTTCCCTCGACTTTTCCATTCACTTTGTTGTTTTGCGTCGGCAGAGCCCGACCCCACGCATACCTCAGCTGCCGTTGGGTCGTCGGATCGCCAGGACGATCCCAAGGGGTGAGGGGCTACGTGGCCAGTTAGGCTCCTGAGATGCGATGCTTAGGAGTCCTCCTTGACGTGCGAACAACTTAGGAAAAGGTTCAGGGGCAAGCCTTGGTGTTCTTTGTTGGCAGGTCCCACCCCGCGCATGCCTCAGCCGCCGTTGGGTCGTCTGGATCACCAGGACGAGCCCAAGGGGTGAGGGGCTACGTGACCAGTTAGGCTCCTGAGATGCGATGCTCAGGAGTCCCCCTTGGCATACGAACGGCTTGAAAAGGAAGGGTGAAAGCCAGGCCTTAGTGTTCTAGGTCGGTAGGGCCCGGCCCCGTGCATGCCTCAACCGCCGTTGGGTCATCCGGATCACCAAGACGAGCCCAAGGGGTGAGAGGCTATGTGGTCAGTTAGGCTCCTAAGATGCGATGCTCAGCAGTCCCCCTAGATGTACGAACCGACCATCATACCTTTTCCTCGCCGAGCTCTCGCTTGGGAGGGGTGCGCGAAGACTAGGTGGGGTACACCATGCGTGACCTGAGCATAGCCCTCGTGCCCAGCCCCCTCACGCTACCCTCCCGAAGGAGTGCAGCGCGGTAAGGCTAGTCACTGAGCCCGAAGGCTCCCTGAGGTTAATGCGGCCGCTAGGCCACCCCCAGTTGTTTATCACCAGCGCGGAGCATAGCGCTTCCGCTCTTGCACGGGCATAGCCGCTCCTCGGTAGTGTCGACGACCAGCGCAGAGCATGGTGCTTCCAATGGTGCATGGGAGGGGAATCCCTCAGAGGAGAGCCCCCGGGGCGTGTACAACCCCGCCCTGACACGTGGCTTGCACGGCAGGGCTGGAGGAGGTGTGTATGGGCACCTTTGAGCCAGCGCGGGACTCACGAGGCCCTACCTCAAGGCGGGTTGCACCTGGTCTTGATTGGGGATGCTTGTGTTAGTCCTGTGAGATGGTTAGGCAGCCTACACAGAATGAGTCTCCTAAGGTTATTGCATGAGAAGGCCAGACACCAATGACCCCAGGAGGTGGCGTGAACGGGGCCAGCCCGCCAGACAGAGCTCAGCCATTGGGTTTATCGACGCTGCAGGGACGGACCCGAGCACAGACGCCGTGCCCAATCTTCTCATGCAAAGATCCTAAAGAAAAACAACCGGCGCGGTTCCCGTGGCCACGGGGGCACCAGGTCGCGCTCCCTCACTCATCCACCCATGATTAGCTCATGCGAGAACAAGGCACCAAGGGCCATGGGAGGTGACGTACACGGGGACTGGCTTGTGAGCCAGAGCTCAGCCTCTTGGATTTAGTAACGCTGCACGGACGGACCGGAGCACAGACGCCATGCCAGTCCTTAATCATGAGTCGGTCGCAGGAGGGCTTGCAAGGGCGCAAGATGTTCTTAGCGACGAAGCGCCAGTCAGGCAGTTAATAATATAAAGGTAGCTTGCGAAAGACTGTAAACTAGCTCTGGTAGATGCAGAAGGGATACATGACGTACGGACGGACCTACACGGCCTGGGGATGATGCTGCCCGAGGGGCGCCCCCAGACTGAGTGAACTAGAGAGATGTCACCTGGTACCGTCGCTGAAGAGGGGTTGAAATAGCCAAAAAAAACGTGCTGCTGGAGTCGTCCCTCATGAGCCACTCTGGTGCCGAGCCTCGGGAGGCTCAGAGGGCCCGGGAGGCTCCTGAAGGTGCTCCTCCATCTCCTCCAGGATTGAGGGATGCCTGGCCTCGCAAGCCGTCAGGGCATCCCTCATGGAGCGCTGGAACACCATAGCCGTGCTCGGCAGACCAAAAGGTATGCAAACGTAGCTGTGAGGTGGACCCTCGCATCGGCCGACACGAGTCGTCCACATGAGCTGCCGAGAAGCGGCCTTGTTGAGCCTGGGGATGTCGATGCAGACGCGGAACTCCTTACCCTCACCGGGGCAGTGACTTGCGCCTCGCGGCAGGCGCCTATCGCCTTGCAGAACCCTTGCTTCTTGAATCTCCTTGATTGCCTTGCTGGTGAACTACTGACCACCTGGCGCCTCACACCTGATGCCTTCTCCTGGGAAGCGTGCTTTGAAGAGCGCCTCCACATGGTGCCCTAGCGCCTCCCGCATGACCCTGGCTAGGTCTGAGGCCCTCCCGAGGAGAGCCCTCGAGCCCAGCCTGAGAGGGGCATCGGGCGCGCCTTCCTATGCGATGGGTGAAGATGCCGCATCCGGAGACGCGAGGCTTAGCGCAGCATCCTCGAGCGATGCTCCTTCACGAGACCCCTGTCCCAGCTGCAACTTCTTCGTCTTGGGGGTGACCTCAGGAGGGAGGGCGCCGCCCTCGTTTTCAGGGTTCTCGATCGCGGCTGCCTGGAAGGCGCACTCGAGGGAGCACACCACATCCTTCTCTTGGCACGTGATCGTGATGACGCCGCCACTTCCTTGCATCTTGAGGACATTGTAGCCATGGTGCGTAGCTGTCATGAACTTGGCAAGTGCTGGGTACCCTAGGATGACGTTGTAGGGCAGGCGGATGTCGGCGACATCGAAGTCGATGAGCTCAGTGCGGTAGTTGTTGCACTCGCTGAAGGTGATAGGGAGGCAGACGTGCCCTATCGGGTGTGTGGAAACCGTCGATCACTCCTGAAAATGGCTTGGATGGGTGAAGCTGGTAGTATGGCACTTGGAGCCTGTCGAACGTCTGCACAAGACAGCACATTGAGCCCAGCTCCGCCATCGATGAGAGTCTTGGTGACGACCATGTTGCTGATGACGGGGGAGCAGAGCATAGGGAGCGTACCAGCACTTGCCGCGCACTTGAGCTGGTCTGAGGAGCTGAAGGTGATGGCGCACTTGGACCACCTGAGAGGGTGAGTTGCTTCGGTCTTGGGGTGCACTGCATTCACCTCGCACGCGAACTGCTTGAAGACGCGGTGGGAAGCCCATGCCTACGAGCCGCCCAAGATGCAGGCGATGGCTCGAGGCTCCGATGACCCACAAGTGTAGGGGATCTATCTTAGTCCTTTTGATAAGTAACAGTGTCGAACCCAACGAGGAGCAGAAGGAAATGACAAGCGGTTTTCAGTAAGGTATTCTCTGCAAGCACTGAAATTATCGGTAACAGATAGTTTTGTGATAAGGTAAATTGTAACGAGTAACAAGCAATGAAAGTAAATAAGGTGCAACATGGTGGCCCAATCCTTTTTGTAGCAAAGGACAAGCCTGGACAAGTTCTTATATAGAGAAAAGCGCTCTTGAGGACACATGGGAATTATCGTCAAGCTAGTTTTCATCACGCTCATATGATTCGCGTTCGTTACTTTGATAATTTGATATCTGGGTGGACCGGTGCTTGGGTACTGCCCTTTCTTGGATAAGCATCCCACTTATGATTAACCCCTATTGCAAGCATCTGTAACTACAAAACAAGTATTAAGGTAAACCTAACCATAGCATGAAACATATGGATCCAAATCAGTCCCTTAGGAAGCAACACATAAACTAGGGTTTAAGCTTCTGTCACTCTGGCAACTCATCATCTACTTATTACTTCCCAATGCCTTCCTCTAGGCCCAAATAACGGTGAAGTTTCATGTAGTCAACGTTCACATAACACCACTAGAGGAGAGACAACATACATCTCATCAAAATATGGAACGGATACCAAATTCACATGACTAGTAATAGCAAGACTTCTCCCATGTCCTCAGGAACAAACATAACTACTCATAAAGCATATTCATGTTCATAATCAGAGGGGTATTAGTATGCATTAAGGATCTGAACAAATGATCTTCCACCGAATAAACCAACTAGCATCAACTACAAGGAGTAATCAACACTACTAGCAACCCACAGGTACCAATATGAGGTTTTGGTACAAAGATTGGATACAAGAGATGCACTAGGGTTTGAGAGGAGATGGTGCTGGTGAATATGTTGATGGAGATTGACCCCCTCCCGATGAGAGGATCGATGGTGATGATGATTTCCCCCCTCTCGGAGGGAAGTTTCCCTGGCAGAACAGCTCCGCCGGAGCCCAAGATTGGTTCCGCCAAGGTTCCGCCTCGTGGCGGTGGAGTTTCATCTCGAAAGCTTGCTTATGATTTTTTCTAGGTTGAAGGACTACATATAGCAGAAGATGGGCACTGGAGGGCTGCCAGGTGGCCCACAAGGCAGGGGGTGTGCCCAGGGGGTAGGGCGCGCCCCCACCCTCGTGGCCAGGGTGTGGGCCCCCTCTGGAATTTCTTCCGCTCAGCATTTTTTATTAAATCCAAAAATGACTTTCGTGGGGTTTCAGGACTTTTGTAGTTGTGCAGAATAGGTCTCTAATATTTGCTCCTTTTCTAGCCCAGAATCCCAGCTGCCGGCATTATCCCTCTTTATGTAAATCTTGTAAAATAAGAGAGAATAGACATAATAATTGTGACATAACATGTAATAACAGCCCATAATGCAACAAATATCGATATAAAAGCATGATGCAAAATGGTCGTATCAACTCCCCCAAGCTTAGACCTCGCTTGTCCTCAAGCGGAAGCCGATATCGGAAAATATGTCCACATGTTTAGAGATAGAGGTGTCGATAAAATAAAATACGGACATGAGGGCATCATGATCATTCTTATAACAACAACAAGATATATATATATATATATATATATATATATATATATATATATATATTGTCATATGATTTCTTATGCTCAAGTAACAATCCATTCACAATGTCAAGTATGAATTAGAAACTTCATTGAGAACCAACAAACTATGATCTCGGTCATTGAAGCAATTGCAATTTATCATAACATCGGAAAGAGTCAATATAAGAGCTTTTCAGCAAGTCCACATACTCAACTATCATTTAGTCTTTCACAATTGCTAACACTCACGCAATACTTATGGTTATGAGTTTTAATTGGACACGGATAAAGATTGGGGCTTATAGTGTTGCCTCCCAACCTTTTACCTCAAGGGTAATGTCAGCAATAATAGTTCATGCTAACTTACATCCAAGTGGATATATATATCATGATCTTTCCAACACGAGGTGCTTGCCAAAGGATAAAATGTAAAAGGGAAAGGTGAAGATCACCATGACTCTTTGCATAAGGTAAAAGTAAAAGATAGGCCCTTCGCAGAGGGAAGCAGAGGTTCTCATGTGCTTTTATGGTTCGATGCACGAAATCTTAATGCAAAAGAACGTCACTTTATATTGCCACTTGTGATATGAACCTTTATTATGTAGGCTGTCGCTTTTATTTCTTCCATATCACAAGATCGTATAAAGCTTATTTTCTCCACAGTAATAAGTCATACATATTTAGAGAGAAATTTTTATTGCATGCAACATGACAACTTACTTGAAGGATCTTACTCAATCCATAGGTTGATATGGTGAACTCTGATGGCAAAACTGGGTTTAAGGATATTTGGAAGCACAAGTAGTATATCTACTTGGTGCAAGGAATTTGGCTAGCATGAGGGGGAAAGGCAAGCTCAACATGTTGGATGATCCATGACAATATACTTTAATTCGGATATGAGAAAACATAACCCATTACGTTGTCTTCCTTGTCCAACATCAACTCTTTAGCATGTCATACTTTAATGAGTGCTCACATTCATAAAAGATGTCCAAGATAGTATATTTATATGTGAGAACCTCTCTTTCTTTATTACCTCCTATTAATTGCACTGATGACCAAAAGTATGTTTGCCAACCCTCAACAACTTTTAATCATCTTACTCTTTATATGTGAAGTCATTACTCTCCATAATTAATATGATCTCTTTATTACTTTCTTTTATTCCCTCAAGATCATAGCAAGATAGCAAAGCCCTTGACTCAACGCTAATCTTTACTATATATAGCTCATAGGCTCGATTACATAGAAGGATCATAAGGTAAAGCTCAAAACTAAATCATACCAAAACTTTATTCTACTAGATCAAGATATTACTAAAAGGATCGAACTAAGTAAAACGGTAAAGATAGGAGTGTGATGGTGATACGATACCGCGGCACCTCCCCCAAGCTTGGCAGTTGCCAAGGGGAGTGCCCATACCCATGTGTTTATGTCTCCTTTGCTGGTGAAGAAGGTGGTGATGATGATGGATAGTTGCACATCGAGCATAAGAGCTCTTCAAATTTGCGGATAATTCCCTTGAGTGCGACGATATGATCCTTTAACAAAATATTTTGATGTGTTAGATACTTGTTTTGTATGCGGGCTAACTCAATCATCTTGAAAGCTTCAATCTCAGTTGGGGTAAAGAGGTTGAAGGATGTCTTGTTCTTCCGCCGTCGGAGCTTGACCCTCCATGGCCTTCTTGATCCCATCATCCTTGTTGATCTCCCCGTGTTCTTCTCTCTTCAGCACTATCTTCAATAGCTAAGCATCCTTGTCTTCATTATTGGAGGAGGGTGAAGTCATGATGTCTAGCCTTGACAAATCTGACAGAAAAAAACCCGAAACAAAGACAGAGGATATTTGTGTGATACGGTGGTCAAAACCTTTGGGACATTATATAATGAATTTTTACTGACCAAAAGAAGTATGTGCAAGAAAACGGAGTCCAGAGAGGACACGAGGTGCCTGTCGGTGTCAAAACCGGCGGATCTCGGGTAGGGGGTCCCGAACTGTGCGTCTAAGGCTAATGGTAACAGGAGGCGTGGGACACGATGTTTACCCAGGTTCGGGCCCTCTATATGGTGGTAATACCCTACTTCCTGCTTGATTGATCTTGATGATATGAGTATTACAAGAGTTGATCCACCACGAGATCGTAGAGGCTAAACCCTAGAAGCTATTCTATGATTATGATTGTTGTTGTCCTACAGACTAAACCCTCCGGTTTATATAGACACCGGAGGGGGCTAGGGTTACACAGAGTCAGTTACAGAGAAGGAGATCTACATATCCGAATTGCCAAGATTGCCTTCCACGCAAAGGAGAGTCCCACCCGGACATGGGACGAAGTCTTCAATCTTGTATCTTCATAGTCCAACAGTCCGGCACAAGTACATAGTCCGGCTATTAGAGGACCCCTTAATCCAGGACTCCCTCAGTAGCCCCTGAACCAGGCTTCAATGACGATGAGTCCGGGGTGCAGATTGTCTTCAGCATTGCAAGGCGGGTTCCTTCTCCGAATACTCCATATAAGATTTTGAACACAAGGATTGTGTCCGGCTCTACAAAACAAATTCAACATACCACCATAGAGAGCACAATATTCCACAAATATAATATGCTGACAACATTTCGTAGCGTGACATCATGCCGCGGCCTGGTCATTACATGAACCGTTTTTTCCCAGCCTGCTACCGCATGTATTGCGAGGCTGTTTTATTGGCACGTCTTGTCGAAGCAGAGATTGTGTTCCCCTTAGCACGGGATTCTCATCAATACGGGTGTGGGTAACCCAGCCGTGCTTGTTAGTATGACTCCTCGATTTGAGGCAAGTTCAAAACGGCCACGCGGAGGAGGCTTGATATTCACCCTCTTTATAAAGGGGCCATGACCTGTCCTTTTCTTTCCACGCTCAATCCTTCCCTTTCCCTACCTCGAGTTCCAACACCCAAGGTTCAGGCTAATTGCTTCGGACCTTTAACCATGTCCGGATCCAACCTTCAAGGCCAGTAGATGGCCTCTTCTATCACAAAGGAGGACATCAAGAAGCTTAGGGAGGCTAGCACTACAAAAGAAAAGACACATCCATGACATTTTGGGTCGAACGAAATTTTTTTCTGTCATACATATGACACTTCTATGACGATAATTGTGACAAAACCCTGTATCATCATAGATGTGGTGGGCTCCTACTTCTATGACAAAAAATCATGACAGAAAATGGGCTTTTCGTCCTGGGCGGGCCGGAGACGCAGCTGCATGACATTCTTTGGGCCGTCCATGACGGAAAAAACCGTGGTAGAAGTGAGGGGGAGGAAAATTTCGGGGAGTTGCCGGTTACGGTGGGAGAGCGATGCGTGTTTCTCTCGTACAGGTATGCGCATGTGTGCGAGGCATTGGCTCTAACTGAAGCCGAGCGAGGCGTTGGGCTCTTGCACTGCAGGCTACGCGTTACTAAACCCGAGCGATCGATCGATTGCTGTTAACTGAACCCGATGGAGCGATTCCTTCGCTACTGCTGCAAACTGAAGCCAATCGATGCTGCCTCTGGGATGAACAGTGAGTGTTGCGAGGGGGTTTGGATGAACAGTGAGTGGTGGCGTTGCCTCTGGATGAACAGGAACCCGTGGTGTGGAGGGCTGGATGAACAGTAGACGATGGAGGGGTGGCCGTGTAGGGGTGGTTGAACCGGACCCCGTGGTGTGGAGGGTTGGATGAACAGTAGACGGTGGAGGGGTGCCCGTGGAGGGGTGGTTGAACAGTAGCCGGTGGAGTAGCGCACGGTGGAGGCTGGATGAACAGGAGCCCGTGGAGGCTGGAGGAGGTCGACGGTAGCCCGTGGAGGCTGGAGGAGGTCGACGGTGGAGATGAACAATATCCCGTGGAGTCCCGTTTTGCGGTACGCCACAACCCTCCCCCCATTTCGACCGTAGCGCTCCAACACAAGTCCGTTTCGTCCGTTTTGCGGTACGCCACACACCTCCCGATGAATAGGACCACCGTTTCGACCGTAGGAGGTCCGTTTCCTCCGTTTTGCGGTACGCCACACCCCCCAATCAACAGGACCCCCATTTCGACCATAGGAGGTCCGTTTCCTCCGTTTTGCAGTACGCCAGGCCCTTCCCGATCAACAGGACCCCGTTTCGAACGTGGTCGGTCGAACACAAGGCTGTTTCCTCCGTTGTGCGGTACACCAAGCCTCGTTTCCATCGCCTCTTCCGTCCAAGCCCTCCCGATGAACACGACCACGCATTCCATTCCGACCCAGCCGGTTGGCTCCCCATGAACACGACGACGACGCCGTTTCTCCGTTCCGACCCAGCCATGTACATATGCGCGAGTAGGCGTTCGAGACCCTGCCCGTATGTACGTACGTGGCTGTATTTTCTTTCTTGCACCCTCGCCGCTGTACGTACGTGTACGTGCGCGCCTCTACTACGACCAGTATGTACGTACACGTTCGCGACCAGAATGACAACGCTACGTATGCTTCGACCAGGTGGGTCTCGACTGTCAGGCAGTTCCTTGCGTGCGAAAATGTAGCTGGTGGGTCCCAGCAGTCAGAGGGGTGAAT